>NC_086447.1:809294718-809594718 GCF_028390025.1 Pseudophryne corroboree
ATATTCTCCCTCTATGGGTGTCGTGGACACCCACGGAGGGAGAATATGTCGGGATTGTGGCGGTCGGGATTCCGGCGTCAGTATTTCGACCGCCGGGATTCCGTCCGGCGGCATCTTGACCGCATCCCCACCGAGCAGGTGCACTGTGTATCACCAACTGTCACATTTTAAAAATGTACAGGTGACCTGCAAAACATGGACCATGTGGGGTCCTGAGGAACGAGTTTGAGAACCTGTGACATATACTGTATGCATCATGGGTATATACACTGGGTGCCCAACTGTCAGTTTCAACTGTTCCCAATTTTCCTCAGGGGCAAAAGTTGGAACAGACTACTGTATGTATACCCATGATCAATGTCGGACTGGGGCATGAAGGGCCCATGAGGGAACACAGCAGTGACGTGCGGTGGGGTGAGGCATGTGAGGCAGAGCCTTTCCTGTCATACTAACGTTTGTGCCAGAGGTTTGACTGTATAAAGTATATGAAAAAAAAAAAAAGAATATGTTTGAAATATCTTCCTTGCATTATTCTAAAAATTTTTATAGCCAAAACTCTGGAGTAAAAAGTCTATGGCAGGTGAGGCAGTGCCTATCTTTTCCGCACATCTCTGATTAAAACTCACCAAATTTCCAGGAGTTTATACTGCTGCTGTGTAATGTCCAGATGTACGCTTTGTAGTGATGTGCACCGGAAATTTTTCGGGTTTTGGTTTTGGATTCGGTTCCGCGGCCGTGTTTTGGATTTGGATGCGTTTTGGCAAAACCTCCCTGAAAATTTTTTGTCGGATTCGGGTGTGTTTTGGATTCTGTGTTTTTTTTTTACAAAAAACCCTCAAAAACAGCTTAAATTATAGAATTTGGGGGTCATTTTGATCCCATAGTATTATTAACCTCAATAACCATAATTTCCACTCATTTCCAGTCTATTCTGAACACCTCACACCTCACAATATTATTTTTAGTCCTAAAATTTGCACCGAGGTCGCTGGATGGCTAAAGAAAAAAAGAGGTGCAATGAGGTAGCTGTGTGACTAAGCTAAGCGACCCAAGTGGCCGACACAAACACCTGGCCCTTTTAGGAGTGGCACTGCAGTGTCAGACAGGATGACAGATTTAAAAAATAGTCCCCAAACAGCACATGATGCAAAGAAAAAAAGAGGTGCAATGAGGTAGCTGTGTGACTAAGCTAAGCGACCCAAGTGGCCGACACAAACACTTGGCCCATCTAGCAGTGGCACTGCAGTGTAAGACAGGATGGCAGATTTAAAAAATAGTCCCCAAACAGCACATGATGCAAAGAAAAAAAGAGGTGCAATGAGGTAGCTGTGTGACTAAGCTAAGCAACCCAAGCGGCCGACACAAACACCTGGCCCAGCTAGGAGTGGCACTGCAGTGTCAGACAGAATGGCGAATTTAAAAAATAGTCCCTAAACAGCACATGATGCAAAGAAAAAAAGAGGTGCAATGAGGTAGCTGTGTGACTAAACTAAGCGACCCAAGTGGCCGACACAAACACCTGGCCCATCTAGGAGTGGCACTGCAGTGTCAGACAGGATGGCGAATTTAAAAAATAGTCCCCAAACAGCACATGATGCAAAGAAAAAAAAGAGGTGCAATGAGGTAGCTGTGTGACTAAGCTAAGCGACCCAAGTGGCCGACACAAACACCTGGCCCATCTAGGAGTGGCACTGCAGTGTCAGACAGGTTGGCAGATTTAAAAAATAGTCCCCAAACAGCACATGATGCAAAGAAAAAAAGAGGTGCACCAAGGTCGCTGGATGGCTTAGCTAAGCGACCCAAGTGGCCGACACAAACACCTGGCCCATCTAGGAGTGGCACTGCAGTTTTCTAGCGAGAGGATGAGTGCTTCCATCCTCATGTGAATCTGAAACACTAGCCATGAACATAGGCCAGGGCCTTAGCCATTCCTTGCCATTCCGTGTCGTAAATGGCATATTGGCAAGTTTACGCTTCTCATCAGACGCTTTTAATTTTGATTTTTGGGTAATTTTACTGAACTTTTGTAGTATACTTGACGACACAGAGGTAGAGCAGTGGACTACTGTACCGTACTGCTATATATATACTGGTGGTCAGCAAAATTCTGCACTGTCCTCCTACTATATACTGCGCACAACTGCAATGCAGAACAGGTATGGAGCCATAGTATACTTGACGACACAGAGGTAGAGCAGTGGACTACTGTACCGTACTGCTATATATATATACTGGTGGTCAGCAAAATTCAGCACTGTCCTCCTACTATATACTGCGCACAACTAAAATGCAGCACAGGTATGGATGCATAGTATACTTGATGACACAGAGGTAGAGCAGTGGACTACTGTACCGTACTGCTATATATATACTGGTGGTCAGCAAAATTCTGCACTGTCCTCCTACTATATACTGCGTACAACTAAAATGCAGCAAAGGTATGGATGCATAGTATACTTGACGACACAGAGGTAGAGCAGTGGACTACTGTACCGTACTGCTATATATATATATATATATATATATATATATATATACTGGTGGTCAGCAAAATTCTGCACTGTCCTCCTACTATATACTGTGCACAACTAAAATGCAGCACAGGTATGGATGCATAGTATACTTGACGACACAGAGGTAGAGCAGTGGGCTACTGTACCGTACTGCTATATATATATACTGGTGGTCAGCAAAATTCTGCACTGTCCTCCTACTATATACTGCGCACAACTAAAATGCAGCACAGGTATGGATGCATAGTATACTTGATGACACAGAGGTAGAGCAGTGGACTACTGTACCGTACTGCTATATATATACTGGTGGTCAGCAAAATTCTGTACTGTCCTCCTACTATATACTGCGCACAACTAAAATGCAGCACAGGTATGGATGCAAAGTATACTTGACGACACAGAGGTAGAGCAGTGGACTACTGTACCGTACTGCTATATATATATACTGGTGGTCAGCAAAATTCTGCACTGTCCTCATACTATATACTGCGCACAACTAAAATGCAGCAAAGGTAGGGATGCATAGTATACTTGACGACACAGAGGTAGAGCAGTGGACTACTGTACCGTACTGCTATATATATACTGGTGGTCAGCAAAATTCTGCACTGTCCTCCTACTATATACTGCACACAACTAAAATGCAGCACAGGTATGGATGCATAGTATACTTGACGACACAGAGGTAGAGCAGTGGACTACTGTACCGTACTGCTATATATATACTGGTGGTCAGCAAAATTCTGCACTGTCTTCCTACTATATACTGCGCACAACTGAAATGCAGCACAGGTATGGTTGCATAGTATACTTGACGACACAGAGGTAGAGTAGTAGACTACTGTATCGTACTACTATATATATACTGGTGGTCAGCAAAATTCTGCACTGTCTTCCTACTATATATTGCACACAACTAAAATGCAGCACAGGTATGGATGCATAGTATACTTGACGACACAGAGGTAGAGCAGTGGACTACTGTACCGTACTGCTATATATATACTGGTGGTCAGCAAAATTCTGCACTGTCCTCCTACTATATACTGCGCACAACTAAAATGCAGCACAGGCATGGATGCATAGTATACTTGCCGACACAGAGGTAGAGCAGTGGACTACTGTACCGTACTGCTATATATATACTGGTGGTCACAGCAAAATTCTGCACTGTCCTCCTACTATATGCTACAATGCAGCACAGATATGGAGCGTTTTTCAGGCAGAGAACGTAGATATTTTCAGCACACTGAGCACAGGTATTTGCAGCACACTGAGCACAGATATTTGCAGCACACGGAGCACAGATATTTGCAGCACACTGAACACAGAAACTGAGAAAACGAAGCCACGTCCTCTCGCTATCATCTCCAAAGCACGAGTGAAAATGGCGGTGACGCGCGGCTCCTTATATAGAATACGAATCTCGTGAGAATCCGACAGCGGGATGATGACGTTCGGGCGCGCTCGGGTCAACCGAGCAAGGCGGGAAGATCCGAGGCTGCCTCGGAACCGTGTAAAATGGGTGAAGTTCGCGGGGGGGTTCGGATCCTGAGGTACCGAACCCGCTCATCACTAACGCTTTGGCTCATATATTGCATGTAAATCTGTCTCTGGTCCTAGTCAGTGCCTCCTAAGCTATTTAGCTCACCTCACGTCCCTGGAACACAGTTGTAGAAACCCATGTTAATGGGTGTGGCCAGTCTCCAGAGGAGGTGTGGCCACCCCCATAGATGCTTGGATAATCATCAGAGAGTGCTTGGTCTGGGCCATAGATAAATATATATAGTAAATACTGATAGTGCATGCATGATAATGTACCAGATTAATAACAGCAATGCACTAAAGAAATTGCACCACAGTCCTGTGCATTATAATGTTGAATACCCCTTTCACACTGCACAAATTACCCTGTGCCAGGTCGACGTGCACTATGAAGGGGGTAAGTCCCGAATTCCCAGATCGCCTGGCCCGGTATTTTAAACTGGGAACAAAGCAGGGTTATTCCCGGGTTATTACAAAGTCAGGAGCAGTGTAAACGGGTTGGCGGGTTGATGCGATCCGGGACACTTTACACTATAGGGAGATGCAGCGCTAGAGGGACAGGTGGCCCATGGTAATGATCTGATCTCCAGGCGCCGACTCCGCACACATCACCGTGCACGTCCCCGCGCACGTCACCAACCCGGCAATTTGCTGGGATGGTGCCGCTAGTGTGAAAGGGATCTTAAGTGGGTCGCACCCGGGAAGGACCCGTGTACAAGTCCGGGGTGCGACCCGCTTTAGCGATCTGAAAGTGGTATTAATTGCACAGTCTGGAATCTGATCCCTAGAGGAGGTGGTTGGCACTCAGGCACTGGGGCCCACCAGGGGTTTCCCCTGGTGAGCCCCAGTGCCTGAGTGCCAACCACCTCCTCTAGGGCCCACCAGGGGAAACCCCTGGTGGGCCCCAGTGCCTGAGTGCCAACCACCTCCTCTAGGGCCCACCAGGCACTGGGGCCCACCAGGGGTTTCCCCTGTTCCCCTGTGGGCCAGTCTGACCCTGCCCATGATCCATATATGTGAATAAATCTTTTTCATTGATTTAAGTGAGTGATGGTTCTGCCTTGGATAGAGTGTTCCATCATACCCCATGCATATATGTACATATGTACAGTGGTTTAGCGCAACTTGTGAGTGCAGTTTAACACATCATAAATAATTAGATGGATACACAATATGGGACACTCCCTTTATTTTCCAGGCATCTGACTGCAAAATGAAATAATGGTGGTAAATCACTGGATTAAAATGTACAAAAGAATGGATTGGAGTGTTTAGCGACCACTGTCCACCTATCAGACATAAATATAGTCCGGGTCTAGAAAAGTGACATAAAAAGACCTTAGGGAACAATAACAACAATTTATTAAAAGAGATCTATAAACAATAATAAAACATACACATAATGTCACAACTGAGGGCCTGAGCTGACGGGAGGAAGCCTCAGTTGTAGGGGCTGAGGTGAAGCTAAACTTCGGAGGTTTAATCAGACCCCTGGACATATGAGTAAGCTGTAGAAAGGTTGCCCGAAGGCGTGACCATGACAACCAGGATTAAAAGTCAATAAAAGTTTATTAACAGAACTCCATGTATTCACAGCAGTGATAAATGAATGAAGATATACAGTAGATATGATAAAACAGTTCCTGGATAACTATGGGTTTGGCAATGGCCACAGGGTACTGGTAGCAGTAGGTACAGTTCTTAATGTCCCAGAGATGGAATGTCCTTACCAGACCCGTCCGTAGTATTAAATGTAGCCAAGGAACACACCAGCAGATGTATCACTGGAAGCCGGTAACACTGTAGTTGAGGTAGCTGCTGTGGACGCTGGATGGAACCAGCCAGGTGTTAGAACATGGAGTGGATGCTGGATGGAACCAGCCAAATAGTAGAATGAAGCTAGGGAGCGAGGATATAGGAACCAATGGTGTGCGGGTACCGATGGTTTGCAGGTAACGATGGCATGCAGGTAACCGCTGGAGAAGCACCGGCTCTTTTAAGGAAGCTGATCACTGCTGGAAGCTGACCCCTGGAAGCAGATGAAACTGTAGCTGGAAGCTGGAGCAAACACAGAAGACTGCAGAGTCAGGCTGCACCGCAAGGTGGTAAGCTGGTGCGGGTCTCTTAGTGGTAACTGGAAACAGGAGCTGGAAACCTGGAATGAAAACAACCACAGGAGAGAGAGACTGGAAACAAGGATTGACAACCAAAGCACTGACGATTTCCTGGTGCAGGCTCAATCCCTTTATACCTTTAGGTATGCAGGGATTGGATGAGCAATTAGGCAGACTTCAGCGGAGCTATGGATTGGAGGTCAGGATCATGTGACTAGAACTAAGATGGCTGCGCCCATACCGGCCAGTGGAGGGAAACCTTGTTTGTAACACCACATGGAGATTCCTCTGTAATGGCGGCGGTGAACACAGAGAACGCCGACTTGCGTCTCAAACCTCCAGCATGGATGGCCACGGCCGCAGTAGGTGAAGAGTGCCACATACCCTGTAGTGCATTGAGAATAGGAGACGATGCCCGAGGCCCCGCCGGCAGGTGACGCCATGCCAGTCGCCCGGGCATTGGAAGGACAATATCCACGGATCAGCAAAGATGAGCCATGACATATGAATGCTAGCAACATAGCTGGGAACAGGGCCTAGGACGCTGAGCCAGCCTTAGGAGACACCTGAAAGGTAAATAATGGCGTCCAGATACCCGGATCGTGACACATAACACATAAGAAGCACAAGTAATAGGACACCTTATCTTTTTGTATCAGGAACAAGAGGTCAGTTAGGGTAGGACTAACGCGTTTCATCAGTCAGACTTCATCAAGGGGCCCTTTTAATGAAGTCTGAGTGTTGGGCCTTTTTGTGTCAGTTTTTTAGACCTAGACTATATTTATGTCTGATAGGTGGGACACCAGTGGTCGCAAAATACTCCAATCCATTCTTAGCTAAACAATGTATCTACGGTCCTCAATGCTGCCCATTTCTTTGTGATTCTTCAAGAGAGCTTGAACCCCACATCTTCAAAACCCGGTCTGCTTCGAAATCTTTGCCAGGGAGAGACCTTGCTGATGCAGTATAACTACCTAGTCTTGTTGCTGTGCTCAGTCTTGCCATGGTGTATAACATGTGACATGAAACAGTCTTCCACAACCACACCTTTGTAGCATAGTTTGTCTGTTCCTCACCCAGTTTTAAGCCTCCTACACTGCTGTTTCTGTTTTAGTTAATGACTGTGTTTCAACCTACTTATGAAAATTATGATCATTATCATCTGTTTGGTATGATTGGTTAATCATATACCTGACTATAATCCTTCAAAATCCCTGACTTTATGCAAGTGTACCTAGAAGAATTGATGCTGTTTTAAAGACAAAGGGTGGTCACACCAAATATTGATTTGATTTAGATTTCTGTTCATACACTTTGCATTTTGTAAATTGGTATAAAATACACTATTAACACTTCTATTTTTGAAAGCATTCTTAATTTTAAGTATTTTTTCACACCTGCCCAAACCAGTTAAATTTTTGCGCACAGAATTCTACATTCAAACTCTTAATTCCACTTTAAAGCCAGCAAAAAATATATATTTTAAGTCACCACATTAATAGACTACATCAAGCTTGTTATTTAAAGCATGTGAGTTTGTGTTTTATAGCACATAAATTCAAGAAAAATATAAAGTTACATTTAGATTTCACTAGAGATGTGCACTTGAAATTTTTCGGGTTTTGTGTTTTGGTTTTGGGTTCGGTTCCGCGGCCGTGTTTTGGGTTCGACCGCGTTTTGGCAAAACCTCACGGAATTTTTTTTGTCGGATTCGGGTGTGTTTTGGATTCGGGTGTTTTTTTAAAAAAACACTAAAAAACAGCTTAAATCATAGAGTTTGGGGGTCATTTTGATCCCAAAGTATTATTAACCTCAAAAACCATAATTTCCACTCATTTTCAGTCTATTCTGAATACCTCACACCTCACAATATTATTTTTAGTCCTAAAATTTGCACCGAGGTCGCTGGATGACTAAGCTAAGCGACCCTAGTGGCCGACACAAACACCTGGCCCATCTAGGAGTGGCACTGCAGTGTCACGCAGGATGGCCCTTCCAAAAAACACTCCCCAAACAGCACATGACGCAAAGAAAAAAAGAGGCGCAATGAGGTAGCTGTGTGAGTAAGATAAGCGACCCTAGTGGCCGACACAAACACCTGGCCCATCTAGGAGTGGCACTGCAGTGTCACGCAGGATGGCCCTTCCAAAAAACACTCCCCAAACAGCACATGACGCAAAGAAAAAAAGAGGCGCAATGAGGTAGCTGTGTGAGTAAGATAAGCGACCCTAGTGGCCGACACAAACACCTGACCCATCTAGGAGTGGCACTGCAGTGTCACGCAGGATGGCCCTTCCAAAAAACACTCCCCAAACAGCACATGACGCAAAGAAAAAAAGAGGCACAATGAGGTAGCTGTGTGAGTAAGATAAGCGACCCTAGTGGCCGACACAAACACCTGGCCCATCTAGGAGTGGCACTGCAGTGTCACGCAGGATGGCCCTTCCAAAAAACACTCCCCAAACAGCACATGACGCAAAGAAGAAAAAAAGAGGCGCAATGAGGTAGCTGTGTGAGTAAGCTAAGCGACCCTAGTGGCCGACACAAACACCTGGCCCATCTAGGAGTGGCACTGCAGTGTCACGCAGGATGGCCCTTCCAAAAAACACTCCCCAAACAGCACATGACGCAAAGAAAAAAAGAGGCGCAATGAGGTAGCTGTGTGAGTAAGATAAGCGACCCTAGTGGCCGACACAAACACCTGGCCCATCTAGGAGTGGCACTGCAGTGTCACGCAGGATGGCCCTTCCAAAAAACACTCCCCAAACAGCACATGACGCAAATAAAAATGAAAGAAAAAAGAGGTGCAAGATGGAATTGTCCTTGGGCCCTCCCACCCACCCTTATGTTGTATAAACAGGACATGCACACTTTAACCAACCCATCATTTCAGTGACAGGGTCTGCCACACGACTGTGACTGAAATGACGGGTTGGTTTGGACCCCCACCGAAAAAGAAGCAATTAATCTCTCCTTGCACAAACTGGCTCTACAGAGGCAAGATGTCCACCTCATCATCATCCTCCGATATATTACCGTGTACATCCCGCTCCTCACAGATTATCAAATCGTCCCCACTGGAATCCACCATCTCAGCTCCCTGTGTACTTTGTGGAGGCAATTGCTGCTGGTCAATGTCTCCACGGAGGAATTGATTATAATTCATTTTAATGAACATCATCTTCTCCACATTTTCTGGAAGTAACCTCGTACGCCGATTGCTGACAAGGTGAGCGGCGGCACTAAACACTCTTTCGGAGTACACACTTGTGGGAGGGCAACTTAGGTAGAATAAAGCCAGTTTGTGCAAGGGCCTCCAAATTGCCTCTTTTTCCTGCCAGTATAAGTACGGACTGTCTGACGTGCCTACTTGGATGCGGTCACTCATATAATCCTCCACCATTCTTTCAATGGGGAGAGAATCATATGCAGTGACAGTAGACGACATGTCCGTAATCGTTGTCAGGTCCTTCAGTCCGGACCAGATGTCAGCATCAGCAGTCGCTCCAGATTGCCCTGCATCACCGCCAGCGGGTGGGCTCGGAATTCTGAGCCTTTTCCTCGCACCCCCAGTTGCGGGAGAATGTGAAGGAGGAGATGTTGACAGGTCGCGTTCCGCTTGACTTGACAATTTTGTCACCAGCAGGTCTTTGAACCCCAGCAGACTTGTGTCTGCCGGAAAGAGAGATCCAAGGTAGGTTTTAAATCTAGGATCGAGCACGGTGGCCAAAATGTAGTGCTCTGATTTCAACAGATTGACCACCCGTGAATCCTTGTTAAGCGAATTAAGGGCTCCATCCACAAGTCCCACATGCCTAGCGGAATCGCTCCCTTTTAGCTCCTCCTTCAATGCCTCCAGCTTCTTCTGCAAAAGCCTGATGAGGGGAATGACCTGACTCAGGCTGGCAGTGTCTGAACTGACTTCACGTGTGGCAAGTTCAAAAGGTTGCAGAACCTTGCACAACGTTGAAATCATTCTCCACTGCGCTTGAGACAGGTACATTCCACCTCCTATATCGTGCTCAATTGTATAGGCTTGAATGGCCTTTTGCTGCTCCTCCAACCTCTGAAGCATATATAGGGTTGAATTCCACCTCGTTACCACTTCTTGCTTCAGATGATGGCAGGGCAGGTTCAGGCGTTTTTGGTGGTGCTCCAGTCTTCTGTACGTGGTGCCTGTACGCCGAAAGTGTCCCGCAATTCTTCTGGCCACCGACAGCATCTCTTGCACGCCCCTGTCGTTTTTTAAAAAATTCTGCACCACCAAATTCAAGGTATGTGCAAAACATGGGACGTGCTGGAATTTGCCCATATTTAATGCACACACAATATTGCTGGCGTTGTCCGATGCCACAAATCCACAGGAGAGTCCAATTGGGGTAAGCCATTCCGCGATGATCTTCCTCAGTTGCCGTAAGAGGTTTTCAGCTGTGTGCGTATTCTGGAAACCGGTGATACAAAGCGTAGCCTGCCTAGGAAAGAGTTGGCGTTTGCGAGATGCTGCTACTGGTGCCGCCGCTGCTGTTCTTGCGGCGGGAGTCCATACATCTACCCAGTGGGCTGTCACAGTCATATAGTCCTGACCCTGCCCTGCTCCACTTGTCCACATGTCCGTGGTTAAGTGGACATTGGGTACAACTGCATTTTTTAGGACACTGGTGAGTCTTTTTCTGACGTCCGTGTACATTCCCGGTATCGCCTGCCTAGAGAAGTGGAACCTAGATGGTATTTGGTAACGGGGGCACACTACCTCAAGAAATTGTCTAGTTCCCTGTGAACTAACGGCGGATACCGGACGCACGTCTAACACCAACATAGTTGTCAAGGCCTCAGTTATCCGCTTTGCAACAGGATGACTGCTGTGATATTTCATCTTCCTCGCAAAGGACTGTTGGACAGTCAATTGCTTGGTGGAAGTAGTAAAAGTGGGCTTACGACTTCCCCTCTGGGATGACCATCGACTCCCAGCAGCAACAACAGCAGCGCCAGCAGCAGTAGGCGTTACACGCAAGGATGCATCGGAGGAATCCCAGGCAGGAGAGGACTCGTCAGAATTGCCAGTGACATGGCCTGCAGGACTATTGGCATTCCTGGGGAAGGAGGAAATTGACACTGAGGGAGTTGGTGGGGTGGTTTGCGTGAGCTTGGTTACAAGAGGAAGGGATTTACTGGTCAGTGGACTGCTTCCGCTGTCGCCCAAAGTTTTTGAACTTGTCACTGACTTATTATGAATGCGCTGCAGGTGACGTATAAGGGAGGATGTTCCGAGGTGGTTAACGTCCTTACCCCTACTTATTACAGCTTGACAAAGGCAACACACGGCTTGACAAATGTTGTCCGCATTTCTGGTGAAATACTTCCACACCGAAGAGCTGATTTTTTTGGTATTTTCACCAGGCATGTCAACGGCCCTATTCCTCCCACGGACAACAGGTGTCTCCCCGGGTGCCTGACTTAAACAAACCACCTCACCATCAGAATCCTCCTTGTCAATTTCCTCCCCAGCGCCAGCAACATCCATATCCTCCTCATCCTGGTGTACTTCAACACTGACATCTTCAATCTGACTATCAGGAACTGGACTGCGGGTGCTCCTTCCAGCACTTGCAGGGGGCGTGCAAATGGTGGAAGGCGCATGCTCTTCACGTCCAGTGTTGGGAAGGTCAGGCATCGCAACCGACACAATTGGACTCTCCTTGTGGATTTGGGATTTCGAAGAACGCACAGTTCTTTGCGGTGCTTTTGCCAGCTTGAGTCTTTTCATTTTTCTAGCGAGAGGCTGAGTGCTTCCATCCTCATGTGAAGCTGAACCACTAGCCATGAACATAGGCCAGGGCCTCAGCCGTTCCTTGCCACTCCGTGTGGTAAATGGCATATTGGCAAGTTTACGCTTCTCCTCCGACAATTTTATTTTAGATTTTGGAGTCCTTTTTTTACTGATATTTGGTGTTTTGGATTTTACATGCTCTGTACTATGACATTGGGCATCGGCCTTGGCAGACGACGTTGCTGGCATTTCATCGTCTCGGCCATGACTAGTGGCAGCAGCTTCAGCACGAGGTGGAAGTGGATCTTGATCTTTCCCTAATTTTGGAACCTCAACATTTTTGTTCTCCATATTTTAATAGGCACAACTAAAAGGCACCTCAGGTAAACAATGGAGATGGATGGATACTAGTATACTTATGGATGGACCAGCGACTGCCGACACAGAGGTAGCTACAGCCGTGGACTACCGTACTGTGTCTGCTGCTAATATAGACTGGATGATAATGAGATGAAATTAATATATATATATATATATATATATATATAATATCACTAGTACTGCAGCCGGACAGGTATATATATTTATTATGTAATGACTGATGACGGACCTGCTGGACACTGTCAGCTCAGCAGCACCGCAGACTGCTACAGTAAGCTACTATAGTAGTATGTATCAAGAAGAAAGAAAAAAAAAAAAACACGGGTAGGTGGTATACAATTATGGATGGACCAGCGACTGCCGACACAGAGGTAGCTACAGCCGTGGACTACCGTACTGTGTCTGCTGCTAATATAGACTGGATGATAATGAGATGAAATTAATATATATATATATATATATATAATATCACTAGTACTGCAGCCGGACAGGTATATATATTTATTATGTAATGACTGATGATGGACCTGCTGGACACTGTCAGCTCAGCAGCACCGCAGACTGCTACAGTAAGCTACTATAGTAGTATGTATCAAGAAGAAAGAAGAAAAAAAAAACACGGGTAGGTGGTATACAATTATGGATGGACCAGCGACTGCCGACACAGAGGTAGCTACAGCCGTGGACTACCGTACTGTGTCTGCTGCTAATATAGACTGGATGATAATGAGATGAAATTAATATATATATATATATATATATATATAATATCACTAGTACTGCAGCCGGACAGGTATATATATTTATTATGTAATGACTGATGACGGACCTGCTGGACACTGTCAGCTCAGCAGCACCGCAGACTGCTACAGTAAGCTACTATAGTAGTATGTATCAAGAAGAAAGAAAAGAAAAAAAACACGGGTAGGTGGTATACAATTATATATATATTATATACAATTATATATATATATATATATATATATATTAAACTGGTGGTGATTAATTAAACTGGTGGTCAGGTCACTGGTCACACTATCAGCAACTTGCAAGTAGTACTCCTAAGCAGACAATCACAATATATATACTGGTGGTCAGTGTGGTCACAATGGCAGTGTGGCACTCTGGCAGCAAAAGTGTGCACTGTACGTTAAAATATGTACTCCTGCTCTCAGACTCTAACTGCTCCCCACTGTCTCCCCCACAAGTCAGATATACAGTCACACTATCACTTCAGCAAGTAGTAGTACTCCTCCTAATGCTCCCCAAAATTACTAAAGTAAATACTGTGTCTCTCTCTACTCTAGTCTCACTCTCTTCTCTATAAACGGAGAGGACGCCAGCCACGTCCTCTCCCTATCAATCTCAATGCACGTGTGAAAATGGCGGCGACGCGCGGCTCCTTATATAGAATCCGAGTCTCGCGATAGAATCCGAGCCTCGCGAGAATCCGACAGCGGGATGATGACGTTCGGGCGCGCTCGGGTTAACCGAGCAAGGCGGGAAGATCCGAGTCGCTCGGCCCTGTGTAAAAAAAACTGAAGTTCGGGCGGGTTCGGATTCCGAGGAACCGAACCCGCTCATCTCTAGATTTCACACAAACTCAACCAAGAAATTACATTTAGTATAAAGTAGGTCAGAGATCCAAAAGTGTGTCAGGTTGAGGAAATAACGGAAGTTGCTCCTTTAAGTCTGAAAACATGTGACCTGCCATTGTGAACATAGGTGGTCATTCCGAGTTGATCACTCGCTGCCGATTTTCGCAGCACAGCGATCAGGCTAAAAATCGGCATTTCTGTGCATGCATATGAGCCGCAATGTGCATGCGCGTCGTACGGGTACAATGCCCGTTGTGGTTGTGCACTGGTTGTAGCCAGGGCCGGTGCAAGGTTTCTCGGCACCCTAGGCAAATCGTCAGCACACTCCCCCCCTTCAATAGCCAGCCCCTCAGGTGAAAATGTGTCTAATAAGTTCCACAGCAACCTGCCGGATAAATGTAAGTGTGTGCCGTGCCAAAGAATATTTTCTTCACATAGAATTTGACGGCAGATAAGAGCATTATGGCCTATCCAGTCTGCTCCTATGGTTAGAGACTAGAGTATTCAGGATAGGTTAGGGGTTAGGGTTAGTTACTGGATTGGGTTAGGATATTAAGGTGAGGGTATTAGGGTTATTTTAGCGGTTTTAGCTAGGGTATTAGGGTTGGTATGGGGGATGGGTTTAGGGTATTAGGAATAGGATATTATTGTTGGTTTATCAGTTTAGGTTTAGGTACTAGGGTTAGGGGTTATGATTAGGGAGACATTGATAGATACTGTATACTCCTGTTCTAATCGGCACCACTCCACGCAATTAAAAAAAAGTATGCACATACGCAGAAATAGTTTACAATGTTTTCAGATGCTTTAATATTGCATCTTTAATATTGCATCTATTCCCCCAAGATGCTATATTAAAAGCATCTGAAATGTTGAAAAGCTATCTCTGCGTATGTGTAGAATGTGTGGAATTGACAATTCCAGGGAGGAGATTGTCTATTGTTACTTGTGCGAGTGTGTGTGTGATTTAGACCCATCCTACACCAGTTCCCCTAAGCCCCAGATGGCACGGACTATATAGCATAATATATATATATATATATATATATATATATATATATATTCACACATTACTGTTTAGGCATGTCAGTCACATGAAGGACGATCAGCGCTGAGGCACTGACCGTGTTTGTCCTTCTGGCTGTGGGTCTGTTTGAGAGAGGACAGCAGATGTTACCCTTGCAGATGCACTCCTGCATGGGTAGTGGCGGCCGGACTTGGACGCCCCATTGTAGCTGCTGGTCACTGCAAGCTGGGAGAGGGGGCAGATCAGCTTGTGGTTGGGAAAGCCCTTGCCGCCCAGCTGAAGGTACCACCCTGGCAGGGGCAAATGCAGGATTTCCTGGGGGGGGGGGTGTATATAAATTATCAATGATTCAGGGACTGTATCCCCATCTTCAGGATACACTGCAAATGTTAATAATTAAACACTGATTACTGCACTGACTTACAAGACTCCGAATAAATATATATATAGTGGTGCAGTCAGGCGGCATATATATATTCCAAGGAAGGCAGCGGCACTGCTGGATTTGTTGTGCTGAAAAATTGTATTAAAAGCTACACAAATATGGTTATGCTTGTGTAACGTTTAATACAAGTTTTTCCTCACAACAAATTCTGAAGTGCCGCTGCCTTCCTTGCAATATATATATATATATATATACAACTTTGTGGATGGCACCTGGTAACATAATTTATTTGGGAGTGCCAAACATTAAATACTTGATATATAAATATATATAGATATATACACACGCAGTATATCCTTGCAAAATAGCGGCACTCCAACCATATAATAAGGCTTTCTGGTAATCAGCTTATAGTCAATGCTTCAAGGACATGATGAAAATGGCAATACATTAGTGCATTGAAACGCTGACTACAAGCTGACCACCAGAAAGCCTTATTACAGTGTGTGCTTGGAGGGGTGGTCTTCAGTATGCCGACTGACGGGATCCCGGCACACAGTATACCGGCGCTGGAATCCCGACAGCCGGCATACCAACACTTATTCCCCCTTGTGGGGGTCCATGACCCCCCTGGAGGGAGAATAAAATAGTGTGGCGTGCGTAGCGCGCCACCGTGCCCATAGCGTGGTGAGCGCAGCGAGCCCACAAGGGGCTCATTTGTGTTTGCCACACTGTCGGTAAGCCGGCGGTCGGGCTCCCGGCGCCGGTATGCTGGTCGCTGGGAGCCCGACCGCCGGCATACCATACTGAACCCGCTTGGAGTGCTACTATTGGGAAAGTTACCGTGTTATGAGCAGGGGGATGGGGGGGGGGGGGGGGAGAGATAGAATACACAGACTGCACACACTACACAACACACACATATACTATACATACAAACACACATATATATAGTGCACACATACCTGGGGATACAGAGGGGAGACACTGGCAGCTAATTGTGACTGTCGATATAGGAGAGCTGCTGCTGTTGCTGTGTATGCGCAGCAGCTACCTCTCTCTCCCGGCTGGCTTGACTGCCAAGAGTTCCTGCTGCGGTCGCGATCGCGTCTTTTCCCCAGTCATCAGGTCCGGGGAAGGAAGCGGTGGAACGAGCGCCAAGGCAGGAGGGGGAGGCAGGAGGACTCAGACATGCGGCTCCACTACAGCCCCCACACGGCAGATCCGACCCAGGGTGAGCATGGAGCAGGTGTCTTACATTCCACCCGGCCAGCGCAACACACATCCTCCTGGCTGTCATTTACTTCATCCCTCTCAGCGTTGCCGCTCCTCAAGTGACGCCGCCCATAGGCAGCTGCCTAAAGCTGCCTAGTGGTAGCGCCGGCCCTGGTTGTAGCGAAGTTTTCAGTCGCACTGACGGCCGCAAGAGGATTGACAGGAAAGGAGCGTTTCTGGGTGTCAACTGACCGTTTTCAGGGAGTGTTTGCAAAAATGCAGGCGGGGCTGGGCGTTTCTCTGGGCGGGTGTATGACGTCAAATCCGGAAACAAATAGGCTGAAGTGATCGCAAGCGCTGAGTAGGTTCAGAGGTACTCTGAAACGGCACAAACTTTTTTGCAGAGCTCGGCTGCACATGCGTTCGCACTTCTGCTAAGCTAAAATACACTCCCCAGTGGGTGGCGGCATAGCGTTTGCACGGCTGCTAAAACTAGCTAGCGAGCGATCAACTCGGAATGACCCCCATAGTGTATTTCTTCAGTGGTTATTTCTTACTTAAATAACTTTATTTCTCTAGCATCCATAAGGGATATTGGGGACAGATTAGTATGATGGGTATAGACGAGTCCAAAGGAGCCAGTGCACTCTAAATTTCTTCAACTGGGTGTGCTGGCTCCTCCCCTCTATGCATCCTCCTACAGCTCAGTTTAGAAAAAAGTGCCCTCAGGAGAGGATGCACACTCTGCAAGCTGCAAGAGTTTTTCTTCAGTTTCTTTTAAAAGTTTTATATCTTTCGGTATGCTGTTTGGGCAACAGCATGCCTGCACCGTGGGAGTTAGGGGAGGGGGGGGGGCGGTTACCAGCCTCTTGAGGTGCAGAGCCACTTCCCAGCTGCATACCGCACATCCCTAACACTGCCTGAAGGTGATCAATGGTGGTGAGTACACACCGGGGACCCCGCTAGGAGGGTCCCCCGGTTTAATGTGCGGCTGAAGAGCGGGTGAGGCTTACGGGTCCCTCCTGGGGGAGGACCCGCTATAGCCTCTGTGTGTACTAAGCATTTATGTGAGGTTACACACATAGGGAGACATGGCCAGTATAAATATTCAGCAGTAGCTCCGGCGCCATGGCCGTGATGGGGGGAGCGGGGGCGGAGCTACACAAGAGTGGGCTCAGCTGCATTTTGGCGCCTTCCTCTGCATAACAGCAGCAGCCTCCACAGCTACTCCATTACAGTCCCTGGATCGCTGGTACCGAGTGTAGAGGGGGAGAGTCGCTATATTAGTGCACAATAACATCCCTCTGAGGGATTTTTCATATTACAGTCTCACTGTTGTTTACATTTAAAAACGCTGACAGCCTCACTGGGGCTGTGCAGCGCTGGGTGCACTGGGGTCCTCTCTCCTGTCTCTCCTCTCACATGCAATAGGGCAGGCTTGTAATATATATATATATATATATATATAGAAAAAAGACAGGAAGACTGCGGCACTCCAAATGCAAAGAGATTGTATTAAATTACAGGGTTGTGACAGCACTGCATTTAGGCAACGTTTCGGTACTCACAGGTACCGTTGTCAAGCCTCATGCTGACTACCTACAAAGCAACAAATGATGCAAACAGAAGTGACAGTTAGCACTTACCTAAATACCCCCCGCCGCTGGAGGAGGCCGGGGAACGGCGGCGTCCCGCGTGGTGTCCGTCCAGTGCGGGCGCCGGCCAATGACGTCATGCTGCTGGGCGCCGGCAGTGATCCAGGCAGGCGTCTTGCGTTGCCTGGTAACCGGACGTTCAGTGCAGCGTTGTCTCCCCGGCCTCCCACAGCGGCTGAAGGAGACAGACACATAGTCAATCAATACTACCATGGAACGAATAGGAAAAAAAAAGACAAATATGCGCATTCTAATACTACTATGCACAGAGTATGAGCACACAGGGGTTCAAAAGTTGGAAACGGCATACATCAAATGGCCCACATGCTAAGATATAATTAAAGTTTAAACAGGTTGGATACCACTGAGTACAAAAATGATGACAAAAAGCCTACAGACCCTGATCAGAATAGTGGAAATCATTGGTCACTACCTGACAATAAATACATGTTAATATTGCTGCTGATGATTACTAAAACAACAGATACACAGTTGTGGTGGATATAAAGCCACCACTTAGAGGAAAATGTTCCAGTTATGACGCTCGTTCAAACCAGCTGGCGATACTGTGTTGAGGCTGCGGATCCACTTCATTTCGCACTTTAACAACTTGCCACTGCGGTCACCACCTCGCAAAGAAAGCGGAATATGATCAATGAGCATATGTTTGAGGGAGGACAGGGGGTGGCCCATCTGTTGAAAGTGTCAGGCCACAGGTTGGTCTGAACTCCCACTGGCAATTGCTTTGCTGATCGAGGACCGATGCAACGCCATACGCTCTCGAGCTGTTCGAATTGTTTTGCCCACGTAGTACAAGTTGCATGGGCAAATAATGATGTAAATTACATGGGTGGAAAGACACGACAGGGTTTGCTTAAGGTGAATATTCTTTGAGGTGTGTGGATGCTTAAAAGAAGGGCCCGTTAGCATATGGGCACAAGTAGTGCAGCGAGGACACTTATAGCAGCCTGGTGGTTTTGACATAAAGTGGGGAACAGGAATAGCTTTGGTAAATCCTGTAATGTCCGTATGGACGACCATATCTTTTATGTTGCGTCCTCTGCTGAAACAGGCCATTGGCCTTTTAGATTTAAAGCATGGTAAATTTTTGTCGGACGCTACAATGGGCCATAAGGCACGACTGGCTCGCTGGACTACTTGACTTGATGTTGAATACTCCATCTTCCAGGGGATTTTTGCTTTGGAGTCCTTCACTTTGGGGGTGAGCAATTGGGACCGATCCAATGCTTTTAAGCATCCACACACCTCAAAGAATATTCACCATAAGCACACCCTGTCGTGTCTTTCCACCCATGTAATTTACATCATTATTTGCCCATGCAACTTGTACTACGTGGGCAAAACAATTCGAACAGCTCGAGAGCGTATGGCGTTGCATCGGTCCTCGATCAGCAAAGCAATTGCCAGTGGGAGTTCAGACCAACCTGTTGCCTGACACTTTCAACAGATGGGCCACCCCCTGTCCTCCCTCAAACATATGCTCATTGATCATATTCCGCTTTCTTTGCGAGGTGGTGACTGCAGTGGCAAGTTGTTAAAGTGCGAAATGAAGTGGATCCGCAGCCTCAACACAGTATCGCCAGCTGGTTTGAACGAGCGTCATAACTGGAACATTTTCCTCTAAGTGGTGGCTTTATATCCACCACAACTGTGTATCTGTTGTTTTAGTAATCATCAGCAGCAATATTAACATGTATTTATTGTCAGGTAGTGACCAATGATTTCCACTATTCTGATCAGGGTCTGTAGGCTTTTTGTCATCATTTTTGTACTCAGTGGTATCCAACCTGTTTAAACTTTAATTACATCTTAGCATGTGGGCCATTTGATGTATGCCGTTTCCAACTTTTGAACCCCTGTGTGCTCATACTCTGTGCATAGTAGTATTAGAATGCGCATATTTGTCTTTTTTTTCCTATTCGTTCCATGGTAGTATTGATTGACTATGTGTCTGTCTCCTTCAGCCGCTGTGGGAGGCCGGGGAGACGACGCTGCACTGAACGTCCGGTTACCAGGCAACGCAAGACGCCTGCCTGGATCACTGCCGGCGCCCAGCGGCATGACGTCATTGGCCGGCGCCCGCACTGGACGGACACCACGCGGGACGCCGCCGTTCCCCGGCCTCCTCCAGCGGCGGGGGGTATTTAGGTAAGTGCTAACTGTCACTTCTGTTTGCATCATTTGTTGCTTTGTAGGTAGTCAGCATGAGGCTTGACAACGGTACCTGTGAGTACCGAAACGTTGCCTAAATGCAGTGCTGTCACAACCCTGTAATTTAATACAATCTCTTTGCATTTGGAGTGCCGCAGTCTTCCTGTCTTTTTTCTGCATTATCTTTCTGATGGCACCCACCAATTAAGCATTGTTGCCAGCATCTGAGTGCGGGTTCACATTCTGGACTATATATATATATATATATATATATATATCAGGCTGTGTTGTATGTGTATGTTACCTGTTTTTTTCTGCTTCACAATGGTAAAACAGAAGTCATGTAGTGTATGTAATGCTAGACTCTCTCCTAGTTCATTTGGCTCAATATCATGTGAGCCGTGTAGTCAGTCATCACAGAATGCTGATATCGATGTGGGGGAGAGCCCAGAGCCCTCCTGGTTGGGTGCTATCAAAACTATGATGTCTGATATCTCCACTCACTGCAAATGCTTTTAAGACTCAGGACCTGCAACAGGCAGTGGCAAGTCTAACTGCTAAACATCCCCCCTGTCTGCTTCAGATGCACAAAAACATGCTCTCCCTGCACTCCTATCAGATACTGATGATGATATACAGGATGATGGGGATGATGTGGACCCCATAAGTGGGGATTCCACCCCTGCCCAGGGTATTGAACCCCTCATACTGGCTATTCGTTATGTGTTAAAGCTCCCCCCGGAGGATGCTAGTACAAAAACTGTCAGTCACATTTCCTGAATCCAAGGAATTGGATGACTTATTTAAAATAGCCTGGAAGAATCTAGATAAAAAAAATATCAGGGGTCAAAACGGTTTTTGCATACATTCCCCTTTGCCCCTGAAGGCAGGAACTTCTGGGAAGAGTCTCCAGCAGTAGACGTCTCAGTCTCTCGCCTTTCTAAAAAGGCGGTACTCCCTGCTCCGGGCTCCTTTACGGTGAAGGACCCGGCAAATAAGAGAATTGAGACCACTCTGAAATCTATCTACACTGCTGCAGGTGTAGCTCAAAGACCGGTCATTGCAGGTTGCTGGATGACACATGCAATTCATTCCTGGGCTACTCAAATTAGGGAAGGTCTCTCGGGGGATATGACCTTAGTTAATACTGTTACTTTCCTGAATCACATTCAGGACACGGCAAGAGTCCTCTGTGACTCCCTTAAAGAGACTGGCAATATTAATGCTAGGACCAAGGCTATGGCTGTGTCTGCACGCAGAGCCATATGGTTACGTCAGTATATTGCTGATGCTGACTCTTCCCTTCACAGATGAATGGCTCTTTGGAGGTGAATTGGACGCATGGATTTCCAAAGCTACTGCTGGAAAATCCACGTTTCTCCCTTCGGAGGCTCCACCTGCTAGACGTACCTATCTGGGACCATCTACTGATCTACTCAGTCCTTTCGGTCCTCCAGATTTCGATCTAGGGCCAGAAGGGCCTCCAATGCAGCTAGAGGCTCCAGAGGAAAACCTTGTGGTGGGAGCTCGGTTACATCACTTCAGCCACATCTGGGATGGTTCCTGCCAAGATGCTTGGGTAAGGGACCTTATCTCTCAGGGTTACAAGCTAGAGTTCGATGGTACTCCTACCCAACGGTTTTTCAAATCAGGCTTACCAGCTTTGGAAAGTATGCGTGGTACGCTACTACTGGCCATAAACAAGATGGTCCAGTCCCAGGTCATTGTTCCAGTACCCCTACTACAACAAGCACAGGGTTACTACTCCAGTCTTTTAAGCATCCACACACCTCAAAGCATATTCACCTTAAGCACACCCTGTCGTGTCTTTCCACCCATGTAATTTACATCATTATTTGCCCATGCAACTTGTACTACGTGGGCAAAACAATTCGAACAGCTCGAGAGCGTATGGCGTTGCATCGGTCCTCGATCAGCAAAGCAATTGCCAGTGGGAGTTCAGACCAACCTGTGGCCTGACACTTTCAACAGATGGGCCACCCCCTGTCCTCCCTCAAACATATGCTCATTGATCATATTCCGCTTTCTTTGCATGTCATGTAGTGTATGTAATGCTAGACTCTCTCCTAGTTCATCTGGCTCAATATCATGTGAGCAGTGTAGTCAGTCATCACAGAATGCTGATATCGATGTGGGGGAGAGCCCAGAGCCCTCCTGGTTGGGTGCTATCAAAACTATGATGTCTGATATCTCCACTCACTGCAAATGCTTTTAAGACTCAGGACCTGCAACAGGCAGTGGCAAGTCTAACTGCTAAACATCCCCCCTGTCTGCTTCAGATGCACAAAAACATGCTCTCCCTGCACTCCTATCAGATACTGATGATGATATACAGGATGATGGGGATGATGTGGACCCCATAAGTGGGGATTCCACCCCTGCCCAGGGTATTGAACCCCTCATACTGGCTATTCGTTATGTGTTAAAGCTCCCCCCGGAGGATGCTAGTACAAAAACTGTCAGTCACATTTCCTGAATCCAAGGAATTGGATGACTTATTTAAAATAGCCTGGAAGAATCTAGATAAAAAAAATATCAGGGGTCAAAACGGTTTTTGCATACATTCCCCTTTGCCCCTGAAGGCAGGAACTTCTGGGAAGAGTCTCCAGCAGTAGACATCTCAGTCTCTCGCCTTTCTAAAAAGGCGGTACTCCCTGCTCCGGGCTCCTTTACGGTGAAGGACCCAGCAAATAGGAGAATTGAGACCACTCTGAAATCTATCTACACTGCTGCAGGTGTAGCTCAAAGACCGGTCATTGCAGGTTGCTGGATGACACATGCAATTCATTCCTGGGCTACTCAAATTAGGGAAGGTCTCTCGGGGGATATGACCTTAGTTAATACTGTTACTTTCCTGAATCACATTCAGGACACGGCAAGAGTCCTCTGTGACTCCCTTAAAGAGACTGGCAATATTAATGCTAGGACCAAGGCTATGGCTGTGTCTGCACGCAGAGCCATATGGTTACGTCAGTATATTGCTGATGCTGACTCTTCCCTTCACAGATGAATGGCTCTTTGGAGGTGAATTGGACGCATGGATTTCCAAAGCTACTGCTGGAAAATCCACGTTTCTCCCTTCGGAGGCTCCACCTGCTAGACGTACCTATCTGGGACCATCTACTGATCTACTCAGTCCTTTCGGTCCTCCAGATTTCGATCTAGGGCCAGAAGGGCCTCCAATGCAGCTAGAGGCTCCAGAGGAAAACCTTGTGGTGGGAGCTCGGTTACATCACTTCAGCCACATCTGGGATGGTTCCTGCCAAGATGCTTGGGTAAGGGACCTTATCTCTCAGGGTTACAAGCTAGAGTTCGATGGTACTCCTACCCAACGATTTTTCAAATCAGGCTTACCAGCTTTGGAAAGTATGCGTGGTACGCTACTACTGGCCATAAACAAGATGGTCCAGTCCCAGGTCATTGTTCCAGTACCCCTACTACAACAAGCACAGGGTTACTACTCCAGTCTGTTTGTAGTGCCAAAACCAGACGGGTCTGTGAGACCCATTCTGAATCTGAAGTCCTTGAATCCTTACCTGAAGGTTTTAAAATTCAAGATGGAATCTTTGAGAGTGTTGATCGCAGGCCTGGAATAACAGGAATTCCTAGTCTCCCTGGATATCAAGGACGCTTACCTACATATCTCAATTTGGCCTCCTCATCAGGCCTATATGAGGTTTGCCCTACTGAACGATCACTATCAGTGTCAGGCGTTACCCTTCAGCCTGTCTACAGCTCTGAGGTGATGGCAGAAATGATGTTTCAGCTCAGGGTCTAGGGGGTCAATGTAATTCCATACCTGGACGATCTCCTGATAAAAGCGAGTTCCAGGGAGCTTCTATTGCTCCATATAGATCGCACTATTGAACTTCTGTCTCACCACGGGTGGATCCTCAATCTGCAGAAGTCCCACCTGGAACCGTCTCAGGGACTCCTGTTTCTGGGAATGCTACTGGATACTGTAGCACAGAAAGTGTTCCTCCCAGAGGAAAAAGTGAGAACACTTCAAGAAATGGTTCACATGGTACTCCGACCTGCTCGAGTCTCCATTCATCTTTGCATAAAATTATTGTGAAATATGGTGGACTTGTAGAAGGCGATTCAATTCGGAAGGTTTCATGCCAGACTGTTCCAACTGGACATCCTGAACAAGTGGTCCGATTCCCATCCTCAGATGCACCGGATGATTCAGCTGTTACCCCAGGCCAGAATTTCTCTCCTGTGGTGGCCACAGTCTTCCAACTTGCTGGAAGAACGATGCTTTGGGATTCAAGATTGGATCCTCCTCACGACGGATGCGAGTCTGAGAGGATGGGGAGCTGTCACCCAGGGGGCGCAGTTCCAGGGCAGGTGGTCTGCCCAAGAGGCCCTACTTTCGATCAACATTCTAGAACTTTGGGCTATCCACAAGGCTCTGATTCAGGCATCCCCTCTATTCTGAGATCAGGCCATACAGGTATAGTCGGACAACGCCATGGCGGTGGCGTACATCAATCAACAAGGAGGGACAAAAAGCAGGGCCCGTATGCGAGAAGTGTCCAGAATACTCCTCTGGGCAGAAAGAAATGCAAGAGCACTGTCCACAATTTTCATTCCGGGAGTGGACAACTGGGAAGCGGACTTTCTAAGTCGCCACGACCTCCACCCGGAGGCCGTGTTTCAACTAATCATCAACAGGTGGGGATGCCCACAGATCAACTTGATGGCCTCTTGCCTCAACAAGAAGTTTCGCTGCTATTTCTCATGAACCAGGGACCCTCAGGCGAGGCCTTACCAGCTGGTCTACCTGTTTCCTCCAATTCCGTTGATCCCAAGGGTGCTCAAGTGGTTCAGGCATCAAAGAATGAGAGCAATCTTGATTGCCTGGATTGGTCCCCGAAGAGTGTGGTATGCGGCTCTTCTGGACATATCCGTAGAGGACCCTTGATCTCTACCACTAAGAAGGGATCTTCTTCAACAAGGTCCATTCGTCTACCCGGACTTACGGCGGTTTGATGGCATGGAAGTTAAGCGGAACATCCTTGCTCACAAAGGGCTTTTCAAAAAGGTAATTGCCACTATGGTGCAAGCCAGAAAACCCGTGACATCAAAACACTATCATCATATCTGGCGGAGATATGTCTGCTGGTGCAAGGAACGCACATATCCCGCTGCGGAATTCCACTTGGGAAGGTTCCTACGTTTCCTGCAGGCTGGAGTGGATAAAGGTTTACGTCTGGGATCCATTAAGGTCCAGATTTCAGCTCTTTCCATCTTCTTCCAGAAGAAGTTGTCTCTCTTGCCGGAAGTTCAGTCCTTCTTGCAAGGGGTGCTTTTCATACAACCTCCATTCGTGCCGCCTACGGCACCTTGGGATCTGGATGTAGTGTTACGCTTTCTACAGTCCTCCTGGTTTGTACCTCTGACAACAGTAGACGATAAGTACCTCACGTGGAAAACGGTGATGTTGCTGGCCCTGGCTTCTGCTAGCGTGTCTCAGATTTGGAGGCCTTGTCGTGCAAAATTCCGTACTTGGTCTTTTACGAGAACAGAGCAGAGCTCAGGACTAGACAGCAGTTCCTGCCGAAGGTGGTCTCCGCGTTTTACTTGAATCAACCTATTGTGATTCCGTCCAGTTCTGACACTTCTGCTCCTCCGGAAGCATTGGATGCAGTGCGAGCCTTGAAGGTCTATGTCAAGAGGATGGCTCGGATCAGAAAGACGGATTCCTTGTTCGTGCTGTATGATGCAACAGGCCTATGCGTCAGCAGCCTTACCTGTTCCACAGTCTCTGAAGGCCCACTGTACCATATTGGTGGGCTCTTCCTGGGCGGCTGCTACCCGGTCGGGGAAGAACATCTTTGTGAAGTTCTACAAGTTTGATACCCTTGCCAAAGAGGATACCCAGTTTGGGCAGGTGGTGCTGCAGATGTCTCTGCACGTTCCCGCCCATTCTGGAAGCTTTGGGACATCCCCATCGTACTAATCTGTCCCCAATATCCTTTATGGATGCTAGAGAAAATAAGATTTTAAATACGTATCGGTAAATCCTTTTCTCGTCATCCATAAGGGATATTGGTTGTCCGCCAGTGACGTTCAGTGAGGTCAATGGCTGGGGAGGCACTGGCTAATATCTGCCGGATTTACTGCATATACAGTACCACACCTTCCCTATGATATTTTGGAATATGGCGCACTGTGCGGCACCATCGTCCCAAAGTTGTCACTGGGAAGATGGCGCTGCGGAGGAGGAGAGACCCACTTTTCCATATCAAGGTAAGTATACTCATACTGAGGTAGGGAACCGGACAAATTATGCCCCTTGTCCATGCTTGTCATACTCTACCCAGGCTGTGCTCTGATGGGGCTCCCCTGCATATCACCCTCTGGCTCTAGGGACATGCAGCACAAACAGTCCTCAACGCAGCGTCACCCAGGGGCGTATTTAGACTTTTATTTTATTTTCTGGGGGGGGGAGGGGCAGAAATCCTTCACAGCAGAAAATAGTATAATGTATAATGTCTTAGAGACATAAACTAGATTTTAATAATCAATTCAGAATTAAAAAAATATATACCCTAGCAAAGGATCAAACCCATGACCACAGCATTGTAAAGCAGAGCACCTAACCATTAGGCCACCAAACTACTTGTAGTACCTAGGTTTTGTTTGGAATATTAAAAGTTATCGAAAACAACATTTTGTTAAATAAATAGAAATATTTCACCCTAGTTGGGAATAAAAACCATGTCCTCCAGCATTCAACCTATAGCAGATAGTTATGGTTAAAATTAGTGATGAGCGGGTTCGGTTTCTCGGAAACCGAACCCCCCCGAACTTCACCCATTTTACACGGGTCCGAGGCATACTCTGATTCTCCCGTATGGCTCGGTTAACCCGAGCGCGCCCGAACGTCATCATCCCGCTGTCGGATTCTCGCGAGATTCGGATTCTATATAAGCAGCCACGCGTCGCCGCCATTTTCACTCGTGCATTGGAAATGTTAGGGAAAGGACGTGGCTGGCGTCCTCTCCGTTTATTGTTGAACTTGATTATGCTTTATTGCTTAATTGTGGGGAGGACTGGGGAGCAGCTGTATGATATAGGAGGAGTACAGTGCAGAGTTTTGCTGATCAGTGACCACCAGTTTTATCCGTTCTCTGCCTGAAAAAAACGCTCCTTATCTGTGCTCAGTGTGCTGCATATATCTGTGCTCACACTGCTTAATTGTGGGGACTGGGGAGCAGCTGTATTATATAGGAGGAGTACAGTGCAGAGTTTTGCTGACAGTGACCACCAGTATACGTTGTCTGCCTGAAAAAAAACGCTCCTTATCTGTGCTCAGTGTGCTGCATATATCTGTGCTCACACTGCTTAATTGTGGGGACTGGGGAGCAGCTGTAATATCTAGGAGGAGTACAGTGCAGAGTTTTGCTGACAGTGACCACCAGTATATACGTTGTCTGCCTGAAAAAAACGCTCCTTATCTGTGCTCAGTGTGCTGCATATATCTGGGCTCACACTGCTTAATTGTGGGGACTGGGGAGCAGCTGTATTATATAGGAGGAGTACAGTGCAGAGTTTTGCTGACAGTGACCACAAGTATACGTTGTCTGCCTGAAAAACACTCCATATCTGTGCTCAGTGTGCTGCATATATCTGTGCTCACACTGCTTTATTGTGGGCACTGGGGACCACCAGTATATTATATAGGAGGAGTACAGTGCAGAGTTTTGCTGACCAGTGACCACCAGTATACGTTGTCTGCCTGAAAAACACTCCATATCTGTGCTGCATTGTTGTATATAGTAGGAGTACAGTGCATAATTTTGCTGACCACCAGTATATAATATATAGGAGTACGGTACAGAAGGCCACTGCTGTACATACCTCCGTGTCGTCAAGTATACTATCCATCCATACCTGTGGTGCATTTCAGTTTTGCACAGTTTGCTGACCACCAGTATATAATATATATAGCAGTACGGTACAGTAGGCCACTGCTGTACCTACCTCTGTGTCGTCAAGTATACTATCCATCCATACCTGTGGTGCATTTCAGTTTTGCACAGTTTGCTGACCACCAGTATATAATATATATAGCAGTACGGTACAGTAGGCCACTGCTGTACCTACCTCTGTGTCGTCAAGTAAACTATCCATCCATACCTGTGGTGCATTTCAGTTTTGCACAGTTTGCTGACCACCAGTATATAATATATATAGCAGTACGGTACAGTAGGCCACTGCTGTACCTACCTCTGTGTCGTCAAGTATACTATCCATCCATACCTGTGGTGCATTTCAGTTTTGCACAGTTTGCTGACCACCAGTATATAGTATATATAGCAGTACGGTACAGTAGGCCACTGCTGTACCTACCTCTGTGTCGTCAAGTATACTATCCATCCATACCTGTGGTGCATTTCAGTTTTGCACAGTTTGCTGACCACCAGTATATAATATATATAGCAGTACGGTACAGTAGGCCACTGCTGTACCTACCTCTGTGTCGTCAAGTATACTATCCATCCATACCTGTGGTGCATTTCAGTTTTGCACAGTTTGCTGACCACCAGTATATAGTATATATAGCAGTACGGTACAGTAGGCCACTGCTGTACCTACCTCTGTGTCGTCAAGTATACTATCCATCCATACCTGTGGTGCATTTCAGTTTTGCACAGTTTGCTGACCACAAGTATATAATATATATAGCTGTACGGTACAGTAGGCCACTGCTGTACCTACCTCTGTGTCGTCAAGTATACTATCCATCCATACCTGTGGTGCATTTCAGTTTTGCACAGTTTGCTGACCACCAGTATATAATATATAGCATTACGGTACAGTAGGCCACTGCTCTACCTACCTCTGTGTCGTCTAGTATACTATCCATCCATACCTGTGGTGCATTTCAGTTGTGCGCAGTATATATAGTAGTAGGCCATTGCTATTGATACTGGCATATAATTCCACACATTAAGAAATGGAGAACAAAAATGTGGAGGTTAAAATAGGGAAAGATCAAGATCCACTTCCACCTCGTGCTGAAGCTGCTGCCACTAGTCATGGCCGAGACGATGAAATGCCATCAACGTCGTCTGTCAAGGCCGATGCCCAATGTCATAGTAGAGAGCATGTAAAATCCAAAAAACAAAAGTTCAGTAAAATGACCCAAAAATCAAAATTGAAAGCGTCTGATGAGAAGCGTAAACTTGCCAATATGCCATTTACGACACGGAGTGGCAAGGAACGGCTGAGGCCCTGGCCTATGTTCATGGCTAGTGGTTCAGATTCACATGAGGATGGAAGCACTCATCCTCTCGCTAGAAAAATGAAAAGACTTAAGCTGGCAAAAGCACAGCAAAGAACTGTAAATCACAAATCCCCAAGGAGAGTCCAATTGTGTCGGTTGCGATGCCTGACCTTCCCAACACTGGACGGGAAGAGCTTACGCCTTCAACCATTTGCACACCCCCTGCAAGTGCTGGAAGGAGCACCCGCAGTCCAGTTCCTGATAGTCAAATTGAAGATGTCACTGTTGAAGTACACCAGGATGAGGATATGGGTGTTGCTGGCGCTAGGGAGGAAATTGACAAGGAGGATTCTGATGGTGAGGTGGTTTGTTTAAGTCAGGCACCCGGGGAGACACCTGTTGTCCGTGGGACGAATATGGCCATTGACATGCCTGGTCAAAATACAAAAAAAATCAGCTCTTCGGTGTGGAATTATTTCAACACAAATGCGGACAACAGGTGTCAAGCCGTGTGTTGCATTTGTCAAGCTGTAATAAGTAGGGGTAAGGACGTTAACCACCTAGGAACATCCTCCCTTATACGTCACCTGGACCGCATTCATCAGAAGTCAGTGACAAGTTCAAAAACTTTGGATGACAGCGGAAGCAGTCCACTGACCACTAAATCCCTTCCTCTTGTAACCAAGCTCCTGCAAACCACACCACCAACTCCCTCAGTGTCAATTTCCACCTTACACAGGAAAGCCAATAGTCCTGCAGGCCATGTCACTGGCAAGTATGATGAGTCCTCTCCTGCCTGGGATTCCTCCGATGCATCCTTCAGTGTAACGCCTACTGCTGCTGGCGCTGCTGCTGTTGTTGCTGCTGGGAGTCGATCGTCATCCCAGAGGGGAAGTCGGAAGACCACTTGTACTACTTCCAGTAAGCAATTGACTGTCCAACAGTCCTTTGCGAGGAAGATGAAATATCACAGCAGTCATCCTGCTGCAAAGCGGATAACTCAGGCCTTGGCAGCCTGGGTGGTGAGAAACGTGGTTCCGGTATCCACCGTTAATTCAGAGGCAACTAGAGACTTGATTGAGGTACTGTGTCCCCGGTACCAAATACCATCTAGGTTCCATTTCTCTAGGCAGGCGATACCGAAAATGTACACAGACCTCAGAAAAAGAGTCACCAGTGTCCTAAAAAATGCAGTTGTACCCAATGTCTACTTAACCACGGACATGTGGACAAGTGGAGTAGGGCAGACTTAGGACTATATGACTGTGACAGCCCACTGTGTAGATGTATTGCCTCCCGCAGCAAGTACAGCAGCGGCGGCACCAGTAGCAGCATCTCGCAAATGCCAACTCGTTCCTAGGCAGGCTACGCTTTGTATCACCGCTTTCCAGAAGAGGCACACAGCTGACAACCTCTTACAGAAACTGAGGAACATCATTGCAGAATGGCTTACCCCAATTGGACTCTCCTGTGGATTTGTGACGTCGGACAACGCCACCAATATTGTGCGTGCATTACATCTGGGCAAATTCCAGCACGTCCCATGTTTTGCACATACATTGAATTTGGTGTTGCAGAATTATTTAAAAAATGACAGGGGCGTGCAAGAGATGCTGTCAGTGGCCCGAAGAATTGCGGGCCACTTTCGGCATTCAGCCACCGCGTACCGAAGACTGGAGCACCACCAAACATTCCTGAACCTGCCCTGCCATCATCTGAAGCAAGAGGTGGTAACGAGGTGGAATTCAACCCTCTATATGCTTCAGAGGATGGAGGAGCAGCAAAAGGTCATTCAAGCCTATACATCTGCCCACGATATAGGCAAAGGAGGGGGAATGCACCTGACTCAAGCGCAGTGGAGAATGATTTCAACATTGTGCAAGGTTCTGCAACCCTTTGAATTTGCCACACGTGAAGTCAGTTCAGACACTGCCAGCCTGAGTCAGGTCATTCCCCTCATCAGGCTTTTACAGAAGATGCTGGAGACATTGGAGGAGGAGCTAAAACAGAGCGATTCCGCTAGGCATGTGGGACTTGTGGATGGAGCCCTTCATTCGCTTAACCAGGATTCACGGGTGGTCAATCTGTTGAAATCAGAGCACTACATTTTGGCCACCGTGCTCGATCCTAGATTTAAAACCTACGTTGGATCTCTCTTTCCGGCAGACACAAGTCTGCAGAGGTTCAAAGACCTGCTGGTGAGAAAATTGTCAAGTCAAGCGGAACGTGACCCGTCAACATCTCCTCCTTCACATTCTCCACCAACTGGTGGTGCGAGGAAAAGGCTAAGAATTCCGAGCCCACCCGCTGGCGGTGATGCAGGGCAGTCTGGAGCGAGTGCTGACATCTGGTCCGGACTGAAGGACCTGCCAATGATTACTGACATGTCGTCTACTGTCACTGCATATGATTCTCTCACCATTGAAAGAATGGTGGAGGATTATATGAGTGACCGCATCCAAGTAGGCACGTCAGACAGTCCGTACGTATACTGGCAGGAAAAAGAGGCAATTTGGAGGCCCTTGCACAAACTGGCTTTATTCTACCTAAGTTGCCCTCCCTCCAGTGTGTACTCCGAAAGAGTGTTTAGTGCAGCCGCTCACCTTGTCAGCAATCGGCGTACGAGGTTACTTCCAGAAAATGTGGAGAAGATGATGTTCATCAAAATGAATTATAATCAATTCCTCCGTGGAGACATTCCCCAGCAGCAATTGCCTCCAGAAAGTACACAGGGACCTGAGATGGTGGATTCCAGTGGGGACGAATTAATAATCTGTGAGGAGGGGGATGTACACAGTGAAAGGGGTGAGGAATCGGAGTATGATGATGAGGTGGACATCTTGCCTCTGTAGAGCCAGTTTGTGCAAGGAGAGATTGATTGCTTCTTTTTTTGGTGGGGGCCCAAACCAACCAGTCATTTCAGTCACAGTCGTGTGGCAGACCCTGTCGCTGAAATGATGGGTTCGTTAAAGTGTGCATGTCCTGTTTATACAACATAAGGGTGGGTGGGAGGGCCCAAGGACAATTCCATCTTGCACCTCTTTTTTCTTTCATTTTTCTTTGCATCATGAGCTGTTTGGGGACAATTTTTTTGAAGTGCCATCCTGCCTGACACTGCAGTGCCACTCCTAGATGGGCCAGGTGTTTGTGTCGGCCACTTGTGTCGCTTAGCTTAGTCACACAGAGCGACCTTGGTGCACCTCTTTTTTTCTTTGCATCATGTGCTGTTTGGGGACAATTTTTTTTAAGTGCCATCCTGCCTGACACTGCAGTGCCACTCCTAGATGGAGCCAGGTGTTTGTGTCGGCCACTTGGGTCGCTTAGCTTAGCCATCCAGCGACCTCGGTGCAAATTTTAGGACTAAAAATAATATTGTGAGGTGTGAGGTGTTCAGAATAGACTGAAAATGAGTGGAAATTATGGTTATTGAGGTTAATAATACTATGGGATCAAAATGACCCCAAAATTCTATGATTTAAGCTGTTTTTGAGGGTTTGTTGTAAAAAAAAAACCGAATCCAAAACACACCCGAATCCGACAAAAAAATTTCAGGGAGGTTTTGCCAAAACGCGTCCGAATCCAAAACACGGCCGCGGAACCGAATCCAAAACCAAAACACAAAACCCGAAAAATGTCCGGTGCACATCACTAGTTAAAATAGAATCATAAAAATCAACATGTTAAATAAATATAATTGCAGTGAGGATTGAATCTAGGACCACTGGGTTGGCAGCCAGCATGCCTAACCACTAGACTACTGGCTCAGCCACACAAGTCCACTGTCCAAATCCATATATTACATCTAAATTGTATGTACCTGCCAGAGTTTCTGTGTGCAGGGTCCGCCCCCAACAGACTGAGTGCCGGACAGGAAAGGAGCTGTGATGAGAGGGGTAGGGGGTGTCACCAGCCCCTGCTCTGGCAGGTTGGGTGCCTCTGCCTCGGGCTGGGCTGATGTTATGTGGCCAGGTGGCCGGAGCTCATCACACTGGCCAGGGGATAAGCTGCACTGCTGCAGCTTCAACACAAAACTGTATGTACTGTCGCTGTGTTACAGGAGAGGGGAGCCTCGGGGAACATGCTACTCACCCACATTCAAAGCCAGATCCTCAGAGACCTCCTCTCCGTGTATGAGAGAGGTGATTGGAGGAAAGGGGCAGTGTCAGAATGATAGACAGTGGGGAGAGCCAGAGAGGGGCAGGGGCGTGATCTGTATATAGGCTGAGGGGACAGACCTGTCATTGAGGCAGAGTTAGAGCTGCCTCTTCTCCTCGTTTTTTTGAATGGGCTTTTTCTGCCCGTGGCTTGGCCCCGCCCCCCGCCTCAGCCACTTTATTATTGACAGCCAGAGGCACTGCTCCTGCTGCCTCCCATCCACAGCTGCCTGCATTTATACAGCCTAAATGATGAGAATAATACAAAGATTTATATGACACAGAATATGTGTTCTAAATATCTTCTTTGTATTATTTTAATCAGTATGACAGGGGAGGCACTGCCTCCCCTGCCTCCCCTGACTGCACGTCCCTGGTGTCCGCCTCTGTGTGGTGACTTTCTGCAGGTTCTCTGTTATGTGTTACCTGTTCAGCTGTTGCTGTTAATGTTGCCAGTCGTTGCTGACCCGGTTATGTTTTGGTCTGCTGGTGTGTAAATCTCACCACACTTGTTATGTTCCTTCTCTCAAGTATGTAATTCTCCTTTGGGCACTGTTTTACCTATAACTGAGCTGTAGGAGGAGGCATAGAGGGGAGGAGCCAGCACACCCTGTTGAAGAAATTTAGAGTGCACTGGCTCCTTTGGACCTGTCTATACCCATCATATTACTCTGTCCCCAATATTCCTTATGGACTATGAGAAAAGGATTTACTGGTAGGTATTTAAAATCCTATTTTCTATACAAAGATTAATGGTATGAAGGATGACGTAGGATGAGAACTGTGACAAAAGCCTGAATATTTGGATTAGGTGTAATATAATCTCCTATATAATAGCCCTATTCTGTGATCTTGTGATTCATTTGCTAACGCTGGGCGGAGTCACAACAGTGGGCGGAGTCAGTCAAATGAGTCACAGATCTGGCCAAATCTATAGGACACTAGGAGCAGCTGCAGAAGCAGATAGTATGGACATGGCACAGGCAGGGTGCATACCTCCCAGCTTTCGCTTTCACACACACACACACACACACACACACACACACGGCGAAAAGGGGGCGTGGCTTCGCGGGAGGGCCCCCGTTTTCGTCAGTGAGGGGGCATGCCCAGCGCTCTGTGAGCTGCTGGCATGGCCCCAGGGGCTGATTATGAGTCCGGGGGGCACAGGGTACTTGAGACAGGGGAGCCCTATCTCATTGCTGTGCCTGCTGTGGGTTGGGGGCGTGGCCTAATCGCGGACGCGAGGCCACGCCCCATTATGCAAATTCCGGGAATTTTTTTTTTTTTTTTTTTTTTTTATGGTATTTTGGCCCCTCAGCTAGAGGTAAATCCAGAGGAGGTGGTGGCTCCCCCCTACACACCCGCACAGGCAGAAGAAAGCAGGGAGACTGCTGCCTCCCTGCAACACCACAGACCTGCCAATACGCAGCAGCGTGTGCTGACTGTAGCACAATGCTGCCGTTGTTGCTGGCAGGACGGGGGAGCTTCTGAGCTGGGACAGAGCTACTCCAGCCAGGGGGCCCCCTAAAACTGTGGGGCCAACGGTACGTACCGCCTGCCCCCCCCCCCCCTTAATCCGGCTCTGCTGCTGGAACCCCCCCTTAATCCGTACCCCCTGATGCCCCCTCTCCCTCTGTCTCCACTATTCACCGCTGCTCTGCTAAGCAGAACAGCGAGTACAGGAGCTTTTCAACTGCTCCCCCCCCCCCACACCGCAGGACACTGCGAACCGCGGGTGGGACAGCGGGACAGACCCCAAAAAATGGGACTGTCCAGCGAAAATTGGGACATTTGGGAGGTATGGGGGTGTGTGAGGGGGTATGCCATACTTGACCCCCACATCAGCATACTCAGCAGGGTCTCTCTGGCAGGGAGGAGCGTCACATTCTGGCACACTCCACGCTTCTTAGCTGTAGTTTTGTGGGTCACCAGCCGCTGTGCACTTTCCGTACTGCCTCTGTTATCTCCAGCCCCTGCGACCCCACCGCTAGCTGCAGCGCTGCCACCCGCAGTGAGTTGCGCCCAGCTCCTTCACACACTTTAGCCGGCGGGTAGCGCTGCAGAAGTCCGCGCTGCTTGCAGGCTCTGACCCCCTCCTCCCTCCAGCATCAGCGTCTCCTGGGAGCTAACCAGTCACTCCCAGTCTCCCCTTACCATAGTGCCCAGCAGCCGTGAGGTCCGCGCCACGTGCATGCTATGACCCCCTCCTCCCTCCAGCCGCAGCATCTCCTGGGGGCTAACCAGTCACTCCCAGTCTCACCTTACCACAGTGCCCGGCAGCTGCGCGAGGTCTGCGGTGTGTGACTGAGGAGGGGGGGAGTGATGCGGACGGGCAGAGGAAGCAGGAATACAGCCTAAGAGAGTCAGCCATGCCAAGTCTCCACCAGCAGCAGATGCCAACAGGTTGGAGTGGAACAGCAGCAGCCAGCAGCAGTGACTCCGGTAAGACACATCTGTCTGTCACCACTGTTCTGTCCCTAATACCAATCTCTCCCGTGCCCTGTGTTCTGTCATGTCCCTGTAATCCCTGGCCTTGACCTGCCACCCTTATCCTGGCCCTTTCACCCTTATCCTGGCCCTGTCACCCTTATGCTGGCCCTGCTACCCCTATCCTGGCCCTGTCACCCCTGTGCTTGCCCTGTCAACCCTACACTGACCCTGTCACCCCTATCCTGTCCCTGTCATTTCTGTCCTGGCCCCGTCGCCCATGTCCTGGCCCCGTCACCCCTGTCCTGGCCCCGTCACCCCTGTTCTGACCCTGTCACCCCTGTTCTGACCCTGTCACCCCTGTCCTGGCCCAGTCAACCCTGTTCTGACCCTGTCACCCCTGTCCTGGCCCTGTTACTGCATACCCTCCAACTACCTTTTTGGCAGGTACAGTACCCGCAGCACCTCCAGACCTCTCCCCAATGCACCACACCTCCGCACCTTCCCCTCCACCACATGCGGCACTCCACCCCTCCCCCACATGCTGTGCCTCCAGACCCCCTACACCACTCGCGGCTCCCACTCCTCCGCCCCTTCACCACCCCCAACAATCTCCAGGCCCCCTCCACCATTCACCCCCCTTATATGTCTCCCCCACACCTGCCCCCCTCCACCCGCAGCATCTGCAGACACCCTCCTCCATCCGCGGTCCCCCCCTCACCCACCCCTCCCCCACCAATGGCACCCCCGCACCTGCCCCACCACCACCTGCAGCACCTCCGGACCTCCTTCCCCATCTGCCGCAACACCCGTACCTGCCCCTCCCCTACCCATGGCGCCTACGGACCCCTACCCCACCAGTGGCACTCCCGCCCCTTCCCATCCCACAGCACCTCCGGAACCCTTCACCCATCTGCAACATCCCCACACCTGCCCCTCCCCCACCCATGGCACTCCTGCCCCTCCCCCACTTGCAGTGCCTCCGGACCCCTCCCCCATCTGCATCCCCCACTCCTCTGCCCCTCCCCCACCCGCAGCACCTCCCAACCCTTCCCCATCCGGGCCCCACCCCCACTTCCGCCCCCCCTCCATCCGCAGCATCTACAGACACCATCCGCAGTACCCCCCGCACCCGCTACATTCTGTACATTGTGGTCTGCAGGTGCTGTTCACGCCGTCGCAAGGGGCTGCGCCTCCTTCACCATCGCACACCCTTTCATTGTGCAATATTTAACCACTAACAAAGGAATGCAGGTGATACTCCATATAACACAAATATTGAACCCCAGAAAGGCATGCAAGGGTTAAGGGGGCGTAGCCCCTTGCGACGGTGTGAAGAGCGCCCGTAGGGCGCGATGAAGCACCTAGTAGTAATATAATAGTAGTAATAAAATAGTATTCAGCACATATAAGGGGTTGGGTCAGGTGACTGGAGGTCTGGATCCAGGCGGTCAGCATACCGATGCCGAAATCCCGGGAGCCAGAATGCCGACAGGGGGATGAGCGCAATGAAGCCCCTTGCGGGCTCGCTGTCATGGACACTAACGAGGGGGAATAGCCCTGGTCCCTCTGTTGGCATTCTGGCGGTCGGGCTCTAAGCATCGGCATGCTGACCCTGGGAACCTGACCGCCGGTAATGTGACTACATCCCCTTATAAGTAAACTAGTTACCACCCTGTGAAAATGACAGAACAACATAACAGTAATGTCAGCACCTGAATGGAGCAATACTTGAATAGCTCCATCAGGCGCCATCTAGTGGCTGCCGCCGCGCAAACACATTAATTCCCCCATAGAGGTAAGGAGCAGCATTAGCCTTTTATTATATCGGATAAGAAACAACTAACAACAAGGATTTCATTTTATTATATAGCATAAAAAACAACTAACAACAAGGATTTAATAGGCAAGTGCAGGCAACAGGAAACCCTCCTCTTCTAGGCCAGTGACTCTAATTATGAGAACAACAGCAATAGTATATAATACGACTACTAGAGCTGCAGGGGGTAATTCAGACCTGATCCCTAGGGTGCGTTTTTTGCAGCCCTGCGATCAGGTAGTCAACGCCTACAGGGTAGAGGGGAAATGTTCTGTGCAGGTGTGCAATGACATTTATAGCAGCGCTGCATAAACATCAGCCCAGAACTTACTCTGCCGCTGCAATGGTTTGCTGCTGATTGGGGTCGGAGCTAACGTCAGACACCCTCCCTCCAAACCCCTGAGTCCACCTGCGTTTTTCCGGACACTTCTTTAAAACGGTCACTTGCCACCCACAAACTGCCTCTTCCTGTCAATCACCTTGCGATCGCTTTTTTCGCACCATCCTGTCACTATGCACCGATGCCCGATGCAGTCGCCCGACGCGCCAGCGCATTGCGGTGCATACACATGTGCTTTTCAGACCTAATCGCCCACTGTGCGAAAAATGCACAGCAGCGATCAGGTCTGAATTATCCCCGCAACACGCTGTTTAAGGGACAGGGCTGAGCTGCTGCACATGACCAGTGGTAGCAGCTTCTTCTACTAAGTTTGCTGTGTGTGTGTACCTCAGCCCTTTATCAGTGTACCAGAGAGTAGCTGCCAGGAAGAAGACACAGGAGCCTTAACTTAAGGTGGGAGAATATGTGCTTAGAAAGTGCAGTTCTGTCTCCTACTGATTGTATTATGTTTGTGCATTTATTTATTTATTTATTTACTTATTATGGGATGTTTAACCTTTTCCTGACCACTTATTTTAGTTATGTTAGTTAAATATGTTTGACACAGCCTATACCATCTATCTGCAACCTGTGGCTCTCCAGCTGCTGTGGATCTACACATCCCAGCATGCCCTGTCTTAGTTTTAGCATGCCTTAAAAGCAAAACTGTGGCATGCCATGCTGGGATGTGTAGTTCCACAGCAGCTAGAGAGCCGCAGGTTGCAGACCCATTGCCTATAATATAGACCAGGGGTGTCAAAGTCATGGCCCTCCAGCTGTTGTGGAACTACACATCCCAGCATGCCTTGCCATAGATTTGTGTTAGGGAATACTAAAATTGTGGCAGGGCATGCTGAGGATGTGTAGTTCCACAACAGTTTGAGGGGCACGAGTTTGACAGACCTGCTATAGACTATCAGACTGTCAAAGTCAGAAAAATATCTCACTGCACGTTGCCATATATGCACCTCATGCGCGTGCCTGCTGCACGTGCACATTCTCTCCCGTGCGTGCGGATATACGCAGCCGCGTGATGGCGCCTCGGCCATGCGCTCGAGCGCGTGGTATGTGCATTTACGGTAGACTTTGTGTGCGTCTAGCGGGCGACTCAATCGTTTAATGATAGAATCAAATAGCATGTTTTATAGGTAATGTTCCCTTTAGTAATAACTGTAAGTTTGGTTAATGTAACTTGTTCACGGACTTGGGAATCCCTCTTTACATGGTACAAAGGGTCTGATTGAGGTTGAACAGCTGTGTCTGGTACCTAACCGAAGAGTATTTTAATAGCAATAATCCGGTGTTGGTTAGGTAAAGATTAATCGCTCCTGCGTGTAGTTATGACCATTAGTAGTTTCTGGACATATTCTATATTTGCAGTTCATTATCCATGCGGCGGGAATCCGGAGATTCCCACCCACCTGAGCTGTTTGAAATAGTCACAGCCCACCTGTTCAAACTAACCTATGACCTTTTGATATAGTGCAGAGAGACATTCCTGTGTCCAATGAACACTAAGGTTGTAGGGCCCTTTGAAGTACACTGTATGTTGTGTATATAAGGGTCACTGTCCCCAGACCGGCCAGTACTCTCTCTTCAACAGTTATCGCTGATAATTGGAGGACTGGATTCCGGTTGCGCCTGCGAGTGTTCCCCGTATGGTATGTTTCTCTGTTGCCACTTTGTTACCCGTGTAATGTTAGCCATTCATTCTTAGTCTATGTATTTGTATTTGCGATCGTTTACTATTTGCGTATATTTCTGTCTAGATATCCTGTTAGAATTATATGTTAGTCTGTAGTGTATGACTTGTTAACTGTTTCTCTTTTCAATATAACTAAAAGCTCGTTAGTAAAGGTGTTGGATCCTTAGCACGGTATCTTGTATTCATAACATTGCAGTGGGTAATAGGAGCGATCACGATCGCTCAAACAACTTTAGTGTTAACAAGGTTAAGCAGCGTTATATCGCTACAGTGTTACAGTACTAAGGTTTACAGTATAAGAATATCCTTTCTGTGTGTGTCATCTTGCGAGCGTCTGCGCCGCTCGTGATCTCCTCGTGGTCTCGAGCGTCCGCTACGCTGATAGCGTAGCATTACGGTTGTCACTCGCCTATAGCGTGCTCGACACCACGCATTAAGCTGTGAGCGAGCGTGCCGCATGTGCGTCTCGATCACGGCCGAGCGTTTGCTACGCTAAGTGCGTGCCCTTACGGTACCCCATACGCCGATTGCGTACTGTGTCTCAACCTTTTATAGTGTTTAATATAGGATATATATTAGGCTTTGTCAATTGGGGGCTCTTCCGCTCTTCACATATCTGCACTAGGTAACTTTAGCAGACATTATTGTCAGCAAAGGGCGGGAAGGTGGTATCCCTCGTAGTGCTGACCAGATAAGCGTCCGCTTCGCTTAGTAAGGAGTGCTGAAGGAATCCGGAACCGGAGGTAAGAACAATACGCTATTGTCTTTTAAAACTGTTTATTTCTGTTTTTGCATACGCACACATGCACGCACACATCTACATTGTTGAAGCTCACTTTCTTGTTGCCATTAGAATTGATTATTAGACACGTGCTGAAGAAATCTGGTGCTATTTAGTTGAGATTAAATAGGATAATTTTTAAGGGAATAATTGTAAAGGACACGCACACAGCATAGCAAATACTGTGTGGTGTACGGTAAGCGATCATAGTTGAATATCGTTTACATTGATAGAAGCGTGTTGATTGTGTCGCTGTGGGAATATCTGCACTTTGTGCATACGTGTCTCGGACAACGTGCGAGATCACGTACGTGACGCAGAGGCATACGCACGGGGCGTGTTTTACGCAACGGAGCGTACGGATACGCCCACTGAGACTCAAATCACACAATAACCTTGTTTAGGGTGGGCGGTATAGTACAGCCACCTGATAATAGCACACGGTTGTTCAGTTTTTCCAAAAAGTATTAGTTAAAAGAAAACCTTTTTCTACTGCAAAACCCAGGGATTAGACCCCTACCTGTATGAAAGGAATTTCTGTACAGAAAAAGATCAGTGTGTATATGAGTGTATAGGAGTGAGTGTGGAACTTAAGGTATTATTTTTGTGAACCCACAAATCGGGATACCGTCGGAGACCACATCAGGTGAGTGGACACTTGGTGGCGTGGGACTAGCTCACCCGCGTTAACATTGTATAAGGTAAAGGAGCAAGTAGTTTCCGCAGACAAAAGGACTGCGAGGTATTTAAGCGCAGCCCCGGGGGTTTGGCGTAGCACCCATATAGTCAAGTTAAAGCTCCGGCTGAAGGTTTCGCAGCCTAAACAATCGATTCCGCTGGTCGTAAGGCGGATAAGTAATAGTTACTTATACGCAGTGCGACTGTACCGCACGTAATTGTGTGCATTAGTTTGTTACCTTGATACCCATTAAAAATTTACTGTGGGATCATAAACGCTATTTGTACATTCTAACGTGATTTGTGTAGGTGTTTGTTATTTTAAGGGAGTTTCGCTGTTCACTCAGGAAATCTCTAACAACCAATACTTACTGGGGAGGGTAGCATACTCCCACGCGCCCCAGTAAATAGAGGTTACAGGACGGAAGTGAGTGAAGGCACTAGTTGAACTTTCACCGTCGCCTTACCGCGGGCAAGTTGGTCTGTTTGTAAGAATTAGCTAAGACAGCAATATCTGCAAACGATGGGGGCCAGTTGTTCAAAGAAGGGACGTCCAACAAGGGTTCACGTTGGTAGTTGCTGGCCCAAAGGGTCCGCACGGTATATAATGTGTGAAAAATACGTATCACACACACAGGTATTATGCAAAGAATGGGAACGTATGACAGAGGATGATGGGGAACAGTTTCCCCGGGTAGGCAGTCTGAACCCTGATGTATTGCAGAATCTAAGAAAAAGGATAGGTCTAATAAAATCTGCAAAGCAGAGGATTAGACATTATGATTGTTTACAGATATGGCAACAGGAAAGTGAAATACAACAGGAATTAGCTCAGAAAGCAATTCCAAATCCTGGTAGAAATCTAGTAGCAACGGCACCACCACCATATATAGTAGGGGACAAAGTGGCTACAGAGAATGACATGCGGGTGTACGATAAGAGTGCACTTAATCAATGTAGTAGTGATAAGGTTAAGATAAAAGTTGATGCAAATGTTGATACTAACGCTAACCCATGCAAGTTGTATCCTATGTTAAACTTCCCCCAGGAATACGACCAAGAAGATGAGCCCACTACGATTTCAGCTCTCTCTCTAGCGGCCACCATAAGCGATACTTCAGTGGGCATCGCCCAACCAGTAAGATTGGCATCTAAAGCCCATAGCTCAGGGACAGGTGAGGTTGTGTCTCCAGGTAAGTACGGCACTGTACAATATGCTGAAACTATTGCACCATACACTGAAGAATCAAACCAGAGTGAAGTAATTAATATTAACCCTGTTAGAGTAATAGCGTTCCCCAATGGTAAGACTGACACAAATGGAGCCACACCCATTAGGAATATTGCTATGCACTGTCCCTGGTCCCGAGCAGAATTAAGAACAATTTTGTCTGAATTTCCTGATCCCAGAAAAGATTTAGCCGCATGCCAGAGGTTCATTAAGGACCTAGGTAACTCCACTGAACCTAACAACAAAGATTGGCGGACACTACTGCGGTCATGTCTGCCCTCTAGTATTGACCCCATAAAGTTTATAGCCGACTGTAAATTAGATGAGGAGGTACCCCTTACGGATGAATATAATCAAGACAATGTAACCAGAATCAATCTGCAGCTGGGAATATACTTCCCAGCTGTAGTAAAATGGAACAAAATATTCTCCATTAAACAAATGGAAGGGGAAACTGCCCCTGACTATTTCCACAGGGCATTGGAGGAAATGGCTAAATATACTGGGATCGTGGACATTGAGGCAAATATACACCATAGAGAGGTAGCGGTGTCCGTCTTGATGGACGGATTAAAGGAGGTATTAAGGAGCAGAGTACAAACTACTCAACCTAACTGGAGAGGTATGTCGGTGGCCGCCTTAAGAGAGACTGCTGTTAGGCACGACAGGAACATCACAAGACGCAGGGAGTCACAAAGTGATAGACTGATGGCAATAAGTATCCAGGCCCTCACAACAAGGCCGCCTCAGTCCCGATCACAGACCCCTGGTGGTAAGCCGCATGTGGTAAAATGTTACAATTGTAACAGGGAAGGACATTTTGCACGTAACTGTACAAATAACTCACATAATGCACATAAAAACCCTAGACAACGACATGACATACGAAATTGGGATCAAGGACCGCAGAGACGGAGTTATGAGCCACACGCAGGGGAAACAAGAAGGTATCCCCCAAAAAGAGACTGGAAAGTCTCTGATAATACCCATTTACCCCCTTCACAGGTAATAGCTGCCACTGCAATGCAGGGAGGTCACCACGCACCATAGGGGTGTGGTCACACCTGTAATCTGCAGCCAGTAAAATTGATTGCGAGCCTTGGAAGTGAACCCGAGGTTACAATTGATGTAGCTGGTAAATCTCTAAATTTCCTTGTAGATACGGGGGCGGCCAAGTCAGTGATAAATTCGACCGTGGGCATGAGAACCACTGGTAAAACAATTCCAGCCATGGGAGTAACAGGAGTAGTACGACAATACCCTTTAAGCAAACCAACAGAGGTTACGATAGGGCCTTTGCATACCAAGCATTCTTTTCTGCTGGCTGCATCGGCTCCGACTAATCTCTTAGGGAGAGATTTACTGTGCAAAATGGGATGCGTCATATACTGTACTCCTGAAGGTGTGTTCTTGGACATACCCGAAAACCACGCTCAGGAAGCACAAGATGTGTTAGACTCCCCAACAAGATTAATGTCACACACTGTTGTTGTAAATAGGTGTCCGTCCAAGGTAGAAGAAATGATTTCCCAGATACCGGAGTCACTTTGGACCAAAGATGGACAAGACACTGGATTGATGGCAAATGTAGCCCCAGTAGTTGTGCAAGTAAAAGATGGTAGGATAGGTGGAGTTAGGAGTTTACCCTGTAATAGAGCGCTTGCTACAACAGGGCATTCTGGTAAGGACGTCCAGCACTGCCAATAGTCCCATCTTCCCTGTTAAAAAGAGTGGGGGGAGGGGTTACAGATTAGTGCAGGATCTAAGAGGGATCAACAAAATAGTTGAGAGTCAATTCCCAGTAGTGCCAAATCCAGCTGTCATCCTAATGCAAATCCCTCCCACTGCCAAATTTTTCACTGTAATTGACCTCTGCTCCGCTTTCTTCTCGGTACCTCTGCACACTGACAGTCAATACTTATTTGCATTCACATACATTGGAGTCCAATATACATGGACTCGCTTACCACAAGGTTTCATAAACAGTCCAAGTATTTTCTCACAAGCTCTGCATTATTGTTTACAGTCTTTCCAACCAGAGAGTGGATCAGTATTGATCCAGTACGTGGACGATTTACTACTGTGTTCAGATTCACTGGAAGCGTCCCTGAGAGATACGAAACAGCTCCTGTTTCATCTTTCAGACACAGGACACAAGGTTTCCAAAGACAAGTTGCAATTATGCCAGACCCGTGTGAAGTATTTGGGACACTGTCTAACACAAGGACTGAGACACCTTACCGCTGATAGAATTCAAGCAATTCGTGACATGACCCTGCCACAAACCCAGCAACAGATCAGAACGTTTTTAGGAATGTGTGGGTATTGCCGTAACTGGATCCCAGGTTTTTCCATACTGGCCTTGCCTTTGCAGGAGATGGTCTCATCAAGCAAACCTGATCGGATTTCGCACACAGACGAATCCGAGATGGCATTTGAGAGACTTAAACAGTGCCTAACGCAGGCGCCGGCATTGGGTATGCCAGACTATGGGAAACCCTTTGAGCTGTACGGAACAGAGAGTGCTGGGTGCGCAGCAGGTGTCCTAACCCAAAAGCACGGTGATGCCAGCAGGCCGGTAGCATACTACAGCGCTCAGCTAGACACGGTAGCGTGATCCCTCCCCACATGCTTGCGAAGTGTTGCTGCGATAGCATTGCTAGTAACAAAAAGCGAAGATGTAGTGCTAGGACACAACCTCACAATCCATACACCGCATGCAGTGTCAGCCTTGCTAAATTCGGCTCAAACCAGACACGTCTCATCAGCGCGGTTTACAAGATGGGAATTGGCACTGATGGCCCCCGTAAACATCACCATAAGGAGATGCAGCGCATTAAATCCTGCAACATATCTCCCAGGTGTGCCTGGACAGGCACAAAGGGTGGAGGATGAGAGTAATGGTGAAGGAGGATTTGATACAGAGGATGACACACATGATTGTATGGAATATTTGACCCAAAATTTCACGGCAAGGCCTGACATCAGTGACAACCCACTGGAAGATGTAGATTTTACTTTCTACACTGACGGTAGTTGTCACAGACAGACGGACTCGGGAGACTTGTGTACTGGATACGCAGTCGTAGATGACCAAGGTACCATAGAAGCAGAACCGCTAGGCCCACCTCACTCAGCCCAGGTTGCTGAACTGGTTGCCCTAACCAGAGCATGTGAATTGGCTAAGGGCAAATCAGCCAATATCTACACGGATTCTAGGTACGCATTCGGAGTGGTCCATGATTTTCGGAGCCCTATGGCGCCTCAGAAATTTCATGACGGCAGCTGGTAGCACATGCAGCCCACATCAAAAGGCTTCTAACAGCGATACAGGAACCCGACAGAGTGGCTGTTATCAAGTGTAAAGCACACACATATAGCCAAGACCCGGTATCACTTGGTAACAGCCGAGCAGACGAAGCTGCTAAGTTAGCAGCTGGTACCCACAGACAGACAGACACCACACAACTGATGGTATTTAATACCGTCAACACACAGAAATTGTGTGAAATGCAAAATTTGTGTTCCCCACAGGAAAAGGCAGTTTGGAGGTCAAAAGGATATGGCCAGGAGTCCTCAGGACTCTGGACAGATGGGCAGGGTAAACCAGTGGCACCCAGAGCATACCTTCCAAGTTTAGCGGAAGCAGTACATGGGCTGACTCATCTAGGCAAGGAAGGGATGTGCAAGTTGGTAAGAGCATATTGGTGCGCCCCAGGATTCTCTTCCCATGCGGAAAAAAGGGCAATGACATGCCTCACCTGCTTGAGGAAGAATATCGGAAAGGCAATACCAACAGAACCATCTCATATCCCACCTACAGGCGGCCCTTTTCAGGTAATACAAATTGATTTCATACAATTACCCCCTTGTCGAAATTTGAAGTATGTTTTGGTCTGTATTGATGTGTTTTCAAATTGGGTCGAAGCATTTCCTGCGGCCACAAATACCGCTATGTTTACTGCTAAGAAAATTGTACAGGAATTTGTGTGTAGATACGGTATCCCTAGAATAATTGAAAGTGATAGGGGTACCCATTTTACAGGTGATGTCTTTCAAGGAATGTGTAAGTTGATGGGAATTGATAGTAAGCTGCACACTCCGTACCGCCCCCAGGCGAGTGCGAAGGTAGAAAGAGTGAACAGCACTATTAAAAATAAATTGAGCAAAGTTATGGCAGAAACAGGATTGACATGGCCAGAAGCTTTGCCCATTGTATTATACAGCATCAGAACCACTCCCAGGTCCCCTCTTAATCTGTCCCCCTTTGAAATTCTGTTTGGTCGACAACCGCATGTTATGATTAACCCTCAGGATGATTTGAAGTGTAACAATGAAGTGACTGTAAAATACCTGGTTAAGATGAGTAAACAGCTAAGGAATCAGAATGACAATTTGAAGTTGGTGATTCCTGATCTGCCAGATAGTAATTGTCATGACATTGAACCTGGGGATTATGTAATGATACAGAATTTTCTACGCTCAGGATGCCTTATTGACCGATGGGAAGGACCATACCAAGTCTTATTGATTAGCACGACAGCATTGAAGGTTGCCGAGAGAGAGACTTGGGTTCACTCGTCCCATTGTAAGAAGGTTGCTGATCCAGAGAGGTCTCGTGATAAAGAACAGACGGTAGAGGAAGTTGTATCACTGGAGTGTTTGTTTCATGAAGAGTGAAATGGCACCTGAGCATTGAGAATAATAAGATCGGAGGCAGTTGTCGATCCCCTGTTCCCTTTTATTGTTTTTCTCCACTTCCCATCCCATTTCCCTCAATTATTTCTTTCCCCCTTCTCATTTTTCTCCATTTCCTCCTATAAGATGGACTTGCCCCAAGAGACTGTGATCCGGATTTTCCTGTTGACTATGATGTTGACCAGAGCAGTCTGTTCCGGCGAGAGTACCATGGAGGTCGAGAGAGGTTCTGGAATGGGTTCTGATGACAGAGATGGAGGCGTAGATTTCCAAGAACAACATAATCACCGAGTAAAGGCGAGTATCAGAAAACGATCTGGTAGCATTGACCATAGAAGGAACTGTGAAGGATTGTTAGCTGAAGAAAATTGCATCTGTAGGCATTGTGATAACTTAGTTGAGGATGGGTGCATCAAGAAATGTCAGTCCAGTTTTAACATTAACATGGACCGGCATCCATTGGGTGACTATCACTCATTAGTGGGTAAGGTGTTAAACCAAACAGACTGCTGGGTATGCTCTCAAGTACCTCAAGGTCACAGCAAGTCAGGACTAGTACCATTTCCTTTAACGATAGGGGAGGTACTTGAGTTAAGTGGTGGGAGACCGGTGGACAAGAGGTTTAATATCTCTAGTCCTCCTAGTTTGAAGCTCCACCAATACCATGTGGATAGGTCCTTAGTGTGTTTTAACATTTCCAATCCCCGAAAGCCGGGAAATTGGGAAGTGTCATGGAATAACAAAACCATGACCTTTTCATATAGAGCCGATAGAATGCCTACAGATACAGAGCTTATACGCCACATAGCCGATAGTGGAAAATATTTCCGGTATAGGTACACCCTAGGAAGTAGAATCATGCGAGTTGGAGAAGTATCACCAGGATACTGTGCACAGATCGTACAAACTGATACGTGTACTAAACAGATGGGAGAATTAGGGTTAGGAGATTTCATATGGAAAATTTGTAATATGGTAATGTCCTACTCTGTCCCATATGTTCTCCCCGATGATGCATATTTCATATGTGGGAGGAAGGCGTATAAGTGGCTTGCCCCAAACTCAGAAGGGTTATGTTATATTGGAAAAGTACTGCCTGAGGTAATGACTGTACCCCACACTAAAATGAAAGATATTCACCGCAGTGCCCACGCTCCTTATACTCACACTCATTATGAGCACATCGTTAAACGGCACCTGATAGAAAGAACAGAGCATCCGGCCTCTGACCTGATCCATGAATCCACCGGGATTCAATTCCTAATCGCGTTAGATATCACTCGTACCGCCAGAGGAGTGATAAATTATAAATATATATCTGCGCTTGCAAATTTATTAGACAATATCACTGAAATGTATGATGACACATTCAGGTATACTGGGAGAGAGTTACAAGCCTACAAAACAGAACTGGTTCAGCATAGGATGATTCTCAATTATCTCACAGCTGTGACAGGCGGGTATTGTGTTACCCTAGCGACTCAGTATGGAATAAAGTGCTGCACGTATATTACAAACAGCACAGAGGACCCGGTCGAGGTCATAGACCAAAAGATGGACGACATTCTGCAATTAAAATGGGAGTTCCGAAGGAAACACAATCTCACCCTTGCCGCTGTGGGTAATGAGCTGACCGGTTGGGTGTCATGGTTGAACCCACGAAATTGGTTCTCTGGTTTAGGAGAATGGACCCAAGGTATTATCATGGATGTAGGGAAATTTCTTTTGTGTATTCTGGGTGTCATCATATTGGTCGGTCTGATATTTAGATGCGTTCGGGTTTTAACAAAGTGTAAACGTAGCGCCCGAGTGATGAGTTTAAGAAGTGAAGATACTGTAATAACAACGACTGATTTGACTTACGACCCAACCATTGAGACAATGTTGTGATGAAAATGTGATTCCACGGTCCGTTTCTTTCACCCGTTTCTCCTTTGTTTTCCTCCAAGGTACAAAGACATCCGCTTGGAAGAAGAATTTGACAACCTTTTACACAGAAAATTGATGGACAATGCCATAGACCCCCAATATCCCTAGCAATTTTAACATTTTACGATAGCCCAACACTTTTGTAAGTCTATGGACATTGAGAAAGCTTTTGCTCGCAATTTTGGCAAAAGCTCAAAGAGACTACAGTCAACATGTACATCGAGACAAGACATCAGACAAAACCTCAATCGGCAAATGTACATTAAACTCACATAGTTTACGACTGCATTTACCATAATTGCTTCTTATCTTCATCTCTACAACCTTCAGGTGATGACACACATAGTCGATAGGGAATACAGGCACAGATATCAGCACTCACATATCCCCCCATTCATGTATCATCAACTAAAATGTGCTCCCCCATTTTGTTGCAACCAAAAGCCGAAAAGAGCTCGGTAAAGTTTGACAGCCCATCCACAAACCCGTACCACGGGATAAGAAGGAATTCAAATGTATACTTCGCAATACCTCGAAGCTTGATTTAAAACACGTACGGCACGATGATACATGACCCCTCAAACATGGACTCATACACACATGCTTCTGCTATCTCACTAGGTCATACCCTTTTCCCACCTTCTTCTCTTCTCCCTTACCCAATCATAGAAATGTATTATACATGACATATATTTTTCTCTTTTTGAACTGTTTTAGGAAGTGGCAGTTATTGGTGACTGCCAAAGGGTGGACTGTCAAAGTCAGAAAAATATCACACTGCACGTTGCCATATATGCACCTCATGCGCGTGCCTGCTGCACGTGCACATTCTCTCCCGTGCGTGCGGATATACGCAGCCGCGTGATGGCGCCTCGGCCATGCGCTCGAGCGCGTGGTATGTGCATTTACGGTAGACTTTGTGTGCGTCTAGCGGGCGACTCAATCGTTTAATGATAGAATCAAATAGCATGTTTTATAGGTAATGTTCCCTTTAGTAATAACTGTAAGTTTGGTTAATGTAACTTGTTCACGGACTTGGGAATCCCTCTTTACATGGTACAAAGGGTCTGATTGAGGTTGAACAGCTGTGTCTGGTACCTAACCGAAGAGTATTTTAATAGCAATAATCCGGTGTTGGTTAGGTAAAGATTAATCGCTCCTGCGTGTAGTTATGACCATTAGTAGTTTCTGGACATATTCTATATTTGCAGTTCATTATCCATGCGGCGGGAATCCGGAGATTCCCACCCACCTGAGCTGTTTGAAATAGTCACAGCCCACCTGTTCAAACTAACCTATGACCTTTTGATATAGTGCAGAGAGACATTCCTGTGTCCAATGAACACTAAGGTTGTAGGGCCCTTTGAAGTACACTGTATGTTGTGTATATAAGGGTCACTGTCCCCAGACCGGCCAGTACTCTCTCTTCAACAGTTATCGCTGATAATTGGAGGACTGGATTCCGGTTGCGCCTGCGAGTGTTCCCCGTATGGTATGTTTCTCTGTTGCCACTTTGTTACCCGTGTAATGTTAGCCATTCATTCTTAGTCTATGTATTTGTATTTGCGATCGTTTACTATTTGCGTATATTTCTGTCTATTCCTGTTAGAATTATATGTTAGTCTGTAGTGTATGACTTGTTAACAGTTTCTCTTTTCAATATAACTAAAAGCTCGTTAGTAAAGGTGTTGGATCCTTAGCACGGTATCTTGTATTCATTACATTGCAGTGGGTAATAGGAGCGATCACGATCGCTCAAACAACTTTAGTGTTAACAAGGTTAAGCAGCGTTATATCGCTACAGTGTTACAGTACTAAGGTTTACAGTATAAAAATATCCTTTCTGTGTGTGTCATCTTGCGAGCGTCTGCGCCGCTCGTGATCTCCTCGTGGTCTCGAGCGTCCGCTACGCTGATAGCGTAGCATTATGGTTGTCACCCGCCTATAGCGTGCTCGACACCACGCATTAAGCTGTGAGCGAGCGTGCCGCATGTGCGTCTCGATCACGGCCGAGCGTTTGCTACGCTAAGTGCGTGCCCTTACGGTACCCCATACGCCAATTGCGTACTGTGTCTCAACCTTTTATAGTGTTTAATATAGGATATATATTAGGCTTTGTCAAGACAGAGACAGAGGCGGTCGCTGGGTGGGAGGGGGCTAAACGGCGGCGTCAAGACGCCGTTTAGGGGGAGCAGTCCGGCCAACGCAGGCGTGGCCAGACCGTTAAGGGGGGGCGGGACGCGGCGGCTGACGTCTCACACAGCCGCTGCGACCAGTGCCAGTGACAATTAACTCCCGGCATGCCACAGGCGCTGCGCTGGCCGGGAGTTACTCCTCAAATACAAAGGCATCGCCACTGTGCGATGCTTTTGTATTTTTGCGGGGGGGGGGACTGACATGCGGGGTGGTCTAGCCCTGTGCTGGGCATCCCCCCGCATGTCAGGGAAGATGATTGTAGCTGTGCTAAATTTAGCATAGCTACGATCAACTCGAATAACCCCCTATGTTAGAGCACTACAGTGGAAGACAGTTGTCTTCCATCCACTAAGCTACATAGAGACCTGCGATTACTAGACATTGCGCCAGGCCATTTTTGCAGAATTTGAATTTGGATTTTGTTCTAATTCGTCGGCCGGATTTGGATTTGTTAAATCGCCGTGACTGGCTTTGGATGTGGATTTTTTTTTCAAAAATTTACAAAAAAGCTAAAATCACTTAATTTGGGCCTTTTTAGTCTCTAGAGCAGGCATGTCCAAACTGCGTCCCTCCAGCTGTTGAGAAACTACACATCCCAGCATGCCCTGACACAGCTTTAGCATTCTCTGACAGCAAAACTGTGTCAGGGCATGCTGGGATTTGTAGTTTCACAACAGCTGGAGGGCCGCAGTTTGGACATGCCTGCTCTAGAGTATTATTAACCTCAATAACATTAATTTCCAGTCATTTCCACTCAATTTTGACCACCTCACAGCTCCCAATATTGTTTTCACCAATATTAGCCCAAGGCTGGCTGGCTAAACTGCAGTGTACAGTGTGGGTTGGATACCATGCGGGTCATATACAGTGTGGGATACAGAACAGGTTGGATACAGTGCAGGATACAGAGTATGTTGGATACAGTGCGGGATACAGGACAGGTTAGATACAGTGAGGGATACAGAGTATGTTGGATACAGTGCTGGTTGGATACTGTGTGGGTTGGATACAGTGCGGGATACAGGACAGGTTAGATACAGTGAGGGATACACTGCGGGTAAGATACAGTGTGGGTTGGATACTGTGTGGGTCGATACTGCGACAGGGGATGCAGGTGGTGTCCTCAGTGTGGGCGTGTCGGCACTGCAAAGGTGCTGGCAGAGTCCTCATTGTGGGGTTGCTGGCGGTGTAGGTACTGCTGGGGTGCTGTCGGTATCGGCAGTGATGGTGGTGTCCACAGTGCAGAGATGCTGATGTTTTCGGTACTGCTGGCTGTGTCGGCAGAGCGGAGGTGCCAGGGGTATCCTTACTGCAGGGGTGTCGGCAGTGCTGGCAGTGTCCTTAGTGTGGGGTTGCCGGCGGTGTCCGTACTGCTGGGGTGCTGGCGGCGTCGGCAGTGATGGTGGTGTCCTCAGTACAGAGTTGCTGGCGGTGTCCATACTGCTGGCTGTGCCGGCAGTGTGAGGGTGCCAGGGGTATCCTTACTGCAGGGGTGTCGGCAGTGCTGGCTGTGTCCTCGGTGTTGGCAGTGCTGAGGTGCTGGTGATGTCGGCAATGTGTAAGTGCTGATGGTGTCCTCAGTGCTGGGGTGTGCCAGCAGTGTGGGGGTGCTGGCAGAGTCAGCAGTGTGGGGGTGCCGGCTGAGTCAGCAGTGCGGGAGTGCCGGCTGAGTCAGCAGTGTCAGCGGTGTCCTCAGTATGGGTGTTAGCAGCGTGGGAATGCCGATGGTATACTTAGTGTGGGGGTGGCGGCAGTGCGGATGGCGGTGTCAGCAGTGCAGGTGGTGGTGTCACAGCGGTGCGGGCGGTGATTTTTACTCATTAAAGTCTATGGGGAAATGCTGATTTGCTGAGAGCTCTGACAGATGGCTCTCTCAGCCAATCAGCGGTCATCCCCACAGAATTCTGAAATTGACACCTGAGGCGAACACGCGAGATCTGACAGTGGGATCTTGCGTGTTCGCCTCGGGCCAGGCTCGAGGCACCCAAGGCAGATCCGAGCCATGGGCTTGACTGCCCGGATAGGGGATGTTCGGAGCAGAACCGCTCATCTCTAGTGATTACCTGCCTTCCTACTTGTTTCCAGTGATCCTGCAATGCTGCCTGGCATGTGCATACGTTCACCGGCTGGCGAGCTGTATGACTTCCAGTTAACTCCACTGGTTAAGCAGCTGGGCTTTTTGTTGATTCAGAGCATCCACTGATGTGTACAGAAACTCTGCCATTCCATCAAACCTGTTCACAAATACTTCCTGTATTCTCATTGGTGGTTTTATGGATCTTGTATCAGAGATGGAGGGTTTTGCATAGATGGAAGGAATCATGAACAAGTCAAGGTCGATGCTGGAACAAGTAAAACATAGTTTGAGAAGCATAAGTCAGCACACGGTTAATCATACAGAGATGCTGAGATGTAGTCAAGGACAAGTCAGATTGGTGCACAGGTAACAATAGTAAAGATAACAAGGCAATATCACTGCTGCAAAACAAAAAAATCAGAAAAGAGAAAACAGAAAAAAAATGTTGGTGTCATTTTCAATTTCAGTTATGTAATGAACTCTTATACACGTCAAACAGAAAGTATATATATAATACATATAATAACCGGGTGCAAGGTGATTTATGGGGTCTATTTACTAAGCCTTGGATGGAGATAAAGTCGCTAGAGATAAAGGGGGTTGTCATGTCCCACGATATATGTGTTTCATGTGTTGTCATGTTTTTATTGCAGAGCTTTGCATTTTGTTAAAATTTGTCCCTCCTGATTTCCTGTAGCCAGGTTCTGATGTCATTAGTCCTGCCCTCATCCTGTCCTCAGCTCAGTGTGTGTCTGCCATTTTAGATTCTAACCAGCTCTGGTAAATCATCATCTTTTCACCTACTGCTGTTTTGTGCATAACTACAAGAATATCAGCTTGAAATAAACCCTCATCTGGATTCTTCACACATGTCTTGGAAGTTGAGTTGACACTATCTGACAAGGTCTCTCGGTGTGAGTACTGGTTAATGTAGACATATACCTAGAGTAACGGTCTGAAGAACACTACACTTACAGCCTAGTTATTGAACATAGAAATTTGAATGGAAGCCGCACAGGTTATAATAATTAAGTGATGAGGTGATATAATAGGTTTCTTCCAAAGAGGCCGACTTATTGATGTGCAGGTAATTCCTGTATTAGAGTACCCTACACTTGTTAGCAAAACAAAGTTGCATATTTTACGTGCTTTGGGTTACCATCGGCGGTGCTCCCCTAGAGTCTGAGTATATAAAGTTAATGACAAGAGAAAGAAACAAATGACTCTTTTTGGGAAGCACTCTTATTTTGGAAGGTTAATATGTTGCAATACAGTACACTGATAAGATTAATAAATTTTATTTAGTACTTTCTAAAATTAGCGGAGTTTCCTCTGAGAACAAGACGTACGTTTCGCATAAGCTTGTTCACAGAGTGATTGATTCGTAGCTGCTGATGTCTTAATAAGGAGAGCTACATGATGTTATTGGTTAAACTGAATGATGGACTGTCGCTGTTAACCAATAGGGAAACCTGAGCTGAACCGATCAATAATGTGTTTGGATAATTAAATGTGTCTTTAGTATTTGGTAATTATATCACTGCAGGTTTGTCTAATTAGTGTGTTATAGGACAGATATAGGTTCATTTTTTGTGTAAGATAAAATCGAATTTGAAAACCCTATTTGCGGGAATATATAGAGTCTTAAAGATAACGTTTAACAAGAGTAGAAATAGGGATAGGGACAAAAACCCAAACTAAATGAAAGACAAAGATTAATAAGGCGCATGATTATTAATGATAAATGTAATCAAAGGATATTTTAGTACTATTGTGAACATATACATTTAATTATTTATTCTGTTGCGCTATGACTCGTGATAGTACCCTAGATAATTGGTATAGCAACCATCATTGAGGTATAGATTGCGGAAGAAAATACTTTAATCAACTTACTTACACCTGCCTACACTTATCTCATGCAAGGAAATCTACATACACCCATTTGTGTCCATATGAATGTACACTCATGTATACACATAAGTATGTCTATGTATATATACGTACATATGCAGTAATACCCCCGCATGTACGTGCGCATATTTCACCCATGCACGGTTTCTTTAAAAACAAAGAATATTTATATATGAAGAAAAATTATAATAAATAAATAAAAAAGAGAGAAGAAAAGAAAAAGAAAGAAGAAAAAATGGGGGGGAAGGGGGGAGGAAAATTAGTTAAAGAATTGAACATGATTTATACAAATTAGTGCCTAAGAGTACACGATAACAGGGTGTGTTATACTAAATTGTATTGTATTGCCTCTTAGTGATATCTAATATTGAAAATGCCCGTAAATTAATTAAATAGTGATGATTGTGTATGTTGTGAAAAAACAATAACTGTGAACTGGTGAAATAATAATAATGGGCCAATATATACTTGTAAGTGAAATATATAGATCAAGATTGTAAAGTGCAAAATTGAGATGAGTGGTAATAGGATGACTACGTTGTATAATATATGTGTTGATACTCTATCAAGTTAACAAACAAATTCTTTATGTGTTGTACATATACTTTGTTAATTATTAGTTTGTGTTAAGAAAAAAAGGGATGTAAAATGAAGTGAAAGAGAAGAAAGAAGAAAGAAGAAAGAAGAAAAAATAGAAGAAAAAAGAAAAAAGAGAAAGAAGAGGAAAAAACAATAAAGGAAAGAGTAATAAAAAATATATAAAAATTGAAAATAAAATAAAATAAAAAAAATGAAAAAAATATTTTTAATTTTAAAGAAAACAATAATAATGATAATTATTAAAAGTAATTAAAAAAAACTTATTTTTTGGGGGGGAACTCAAGAAAGGACCTTCCTATTCTTTGGGACTTAATTGAGAAATACACCGTAATTGATGTTTTCATTCATCCCTTGTGGTTGAAGTGTGCCCAATTTGAAAATCCATTGACTTTCCTTTTTTGATAAGCAGTCAGTAAGATTTCCCCCACGTATTCCCAACCTTACTCTCTCCAAGCCAAATGCTCGCAGTTCCTCCCATCTGTAGTTATGACACATGTAAAAATGCCGGGCGACTGTAGTGAGCTGTTTCATCTTTGCTTTGTCTGCCATTGCATTTCTTATTGTGCCCACATGTTCAAGTATACGTTGTTTAAGAGGCCGGGTAGTCATACCCACATACCTCTTATTACACTGGCATTGGATGCAATAGATGACTCCGTCTGTCCGGCAATTGATGCAATCCTGAATCTTCAGATGTTTTCCATATTTGTCTTCCACCTCAGTGGTTATCTGTATAAATTTGCAAGCTTTACAGCTGCCACATGGATATGTTCCTACAGTTTGATTCTTTTTGTCCGGTAGTCTCTAAAAATGACTTTTAACCAACTGGTCCTTAAGATTTCTAGACCTCCGCCAGCTCATTGACACATGGGGACCTAGATTGTCTGATAATACTGAGTCGGCCTGGAGGACATGCCAATGCTTTTGTATGGCTTGTTGGATCTTCCTCCATTCTTGGCAAAAGTCACCCACAAAACGTATAGTAGTATAATTTTTCTTTTCTTTCTGCCCAAAGATAAAGTCTTGTCTGTTTATTGTTGTTGCTGATCTCATGGCTTTCTTAATGCTGGTGTTACTATACCCTCTCTCCCGTAACCTAATGGTTAGGTCTGAGCTTTGTTTTTTGTACTGTTTATCATCTGAGCAGTTACTGCGGAGACGCAGGAACTCTCCTTTAGGTATATTTTCAACTGTTGAAAGGAAATGAGAACTCGTCTGGTGAAGGAGGGTGTTTGTTGCCGTTTGATTCCTATATAGACTGGTGGCGATCATCCCTTCTTGATTTTTAAAAATCATGAGGTCTAAAAAGGGTATTTGCGATTGACTTATATTGTGGGTAAGGCGGATATTGATTGTGTTGTTATTAAGCTGTTTGATAAAGTCATGTAGCAGTTGTAAATCGCCTTCCCAGATCATGAATACATCGTCAATGTATCTCGCCCACATCACGACATTCGATGTATATTTGTCGTTCTCAGATTTAAACACCACTTCCTTCTCCCACCACCCGAGAAAGATATTGGCGTATGTTGGTGCACATGCCGCCCCCATTGCCGTCCCTCTCGTTTACAGATAAAATTTGTCATTAAAGACAAAGAAGTTATGATGTAATACGAAATGTAATAATCTGATCAAAAATTTGTGAAAATCTTCAGAGCTTCCGTTTTGTAAGAAGTGTTCAACAGCTGTAATTCCATGTTCGTGACCAATTGAGGTATACAGTGCTTCGACATCTAACGACACCAGGTATTGATTGTCTTCGAGTCGTACATCATGTAGTTTTTTAAGTATGTCAGCTGTATCCTGGACATATGAGGGAAGACATAGGACATGTTGTCTCAGATGCAAGTCCAAGAAAATGCTGGCCTTTTCAGTTAATCCTCCAATACCCAAGACAATTGGTCTACCTGGGGGTGTGTGGATGTTCTTGTGGACCTTGGGTAACATGTAGAAAGTGGGAATTTTCGGGTTGGGGACTTGTAAGTATTGTGATTCTTGTTTTGTGATTGTACCACTATCAAATGCTTGATCTACTATTCTGTGGTATAGTGTTTTATAGTTATCCAGTGGACTAAATAACATTCTGCGATAGCAATCCGTGGTTTCCAGTTGTCGTTGTGCCTCCTGTATGTATTGTGTTTTGGGCCAGATTACGATATTGCTGTTATGCACACCAGTGCCTGCAGGAATGTACTGGTGTTTGAATTGTTATGCACACCAGTGCCTGCAGGAATGTACTGGTGTTTGAACGGATAGGTATGCAAAACAAATGAACTCACAGACAGACTGGGGAATATGACATTACGTACACAGAAGGTGATAGGGTAACAAAATAACACAAAGTGAACAGAGAAGCCCAGAGGCTAAGAAACTGGGTGTCTCCCTAGTATTAGTAATGCTCAGATGGGAAAAGCAAGATGTTGTGTTTTAATACGTAGAGAACCCGAAATGCTGTTGCTAAGGGCAACAGCAAAACCCTAAAGGGTTACCAACGGGTGTGGCAGTAAACTCCTTGGTCAGAGATGCAATGATAGACACAAGGAGAGTCTCCACAATCCTAATCCTCACTTGCAGTGCACAGGTTCAGCTTACTGCCACTAAACTGACACCTGACACCTTGCACAGTGAGACAGGATTTAGGCAGGCAAGTCTTAGAATACAGCCGCAAACTTGCTAAGTTCACAGAGTAGTAAAAGAACCCCAGCAAGCTAAACGACTGACTCCAGTCTTACTGCTAGGTCTGGATTGGCAGAGTGTAGTACCAAATCCCCAGGCCTATTTGCAGTAAGCAACAACAAATACAAAGCTACACAGTACTGGCTAACTTTCAGGAACTGACTAACCAACAAATATTCAGCAGCATCTGCTTAACCTGAGAAGAGGCCTTATAAAGCAGGTGCTGTCCACGCCCCACTCAGACCTCACAGACTGTGAGCACAAAAACCAGCACCGGATCCCCTGCCGTGCACAGAGCCTGTAACCACTGCACAGCAAAAGACCCGAACCGGAGTATCAGCTGCGCTCAGGTTACTCCGCTAGCACTAGTCTCCCAGTTGCCATGACGACGTGGCAGCACAGGGCAGGAGACCCTAACAGTACCCCCCCTCTGACGAGGGGTCAAAGAACCCCTACCACCGGGTTTATCGGGGAACTGCGAGAAGAAAGAGCGTATCAGTCTGGGGGCATGAAGATCACAACTGCGCACCCACGACCGCTCCTCCGGGCCATACCCCTTCCAGTGCACCAAAAATGACAGCCGACCCCGAACCATCTTGGAGTCAAGAATCCTTTCAACAACAAACTCCCTCTGGCCACGTATCAGAAGAGGGGAAGGTCTTCCACTGGAAGAAGGATTACTAATCGCCCGTTTTAAAAGGGAACAATGAAATGTTTTATTGATACCCAAAGAACGGGGCAGATCTAACTGAAATGCCACCGGATTGATAACCCTGGTGATCTTATAAGGGCCGATGAACCGGGGGTCTAACTTATGAGATGGCTGTCTCAACTTCAAATTCTTGGTAGACAACCAGACGAAGTCTCCTAATTTGAGGCTGCAGGGTCTTTTCCGCTTATCAAAAACCCTTTTGGTCACTAATGACACAGACACAAGGGCTTTCTTCACTTTCCGCCAAATACTTCTAAGGACCGAAACCACAGAGGAACCACCAGGTGTGGAGTCCAGGGGGTCAAAAGAATTGGCCTTAGGATGATGCCCATACACACAAAGGAAGGGAGAGATCCCTGTAGCAGAGTGAGCCGCATTGTTATAGGCAAACTCCGCCATGGACAGATGAGCAACCCAGTCAGTCTGACACTTGGAGACATAACACCTGAGGAACTGCTCCAAGGACTGGTTCACCCTTTCAGTCTGCCCATTAGACTGCGGATGGTAGCCTGACGACAAGCTGACAGAAATCTGGAGATCGGAACAAAATGCCCTCCAGAATTTGGCCACAAACTGGGATCCGCGGTCAGAGACCACATCAAGTGGCAACCCGTGGAGACGCACAACATGCAGCATAAATAATTCAGACAGGCGTCTGGCCGATGGCAGCCCAACCAGTGGAACGAAGTGCGCCATCTTCGAAAACCTGTCAACGACAACCCAGATGGCTGTCATCCCCGAGGATTTGGGCAAGTCCACCACAAAATCCATTGAAATGTGGGTCCATGGCTTAGATGGGATAGAGAGTGGATGTAATGGGCCAACAGGAACCCCTCTAGGAGTCTTATTTCGGGCACAGATGTCACATGCCCGAACCCACTGATCCACATCCTTAGCCACCGAGGGCCACCACACCGCCCTAGATAACAACTCCCGAGTTCTGGCAATACCCGGGTGACCTGCCGACTTCTTGGCATGGAATTCCAGGAACACTCGCTGTCTTAACCTAGGAGGCACAAACAAAAGACCTACCGGAAGGTCTGGAGGAGCCTGCTCCTGTGCTCTAAGGACTAATGATAAGAGGTCCTGGGTAATGCCCACTTTAATACATGATGGGGACACAATGGGCAACGGCTCCTCGGTGGTCTCCTGGATTGGAGCAAAACTCTGCGAGAGCGCATCAGCCTTGATGTTTTTTGACCCAGGGCGATATGTTATCAAAAAATTAAAGCGAGCAAAAACAAAGCCCATCGTGCCTGCCTGGCATTGAGACGCTTCGCTGACTCTAAATATGCCAGATTCTTATGGTCGGTGAGAATTGAGACCACAAACTTAGCCCCCTCAAGCCAGTGTCTCCACTCCTCGAGTGCATCCTTAATAGCCAACAATTCCCGGTTACCCACGTCATAATTCATCTCGGCAGGCGAAAATTTACGGGAAAAGTAAGCACAGGGATGAAGGCGATTATCAGACACTCCCATCTGAGAAAGCACTGCCCCAATACCCATCTCAGAGGCATCCACCTCCACCACAAAAGGACGCTCTGGATCTGGGTGTCGCAGCACCTTGGCCGATACAAATGCCCTTTTGAGACGGGCAAAAGCCGCTTTAGCCTCACAAGACCAGTGAGCAACATCCGCCCCTTTCTTAGTGAGTGCCACCAAGGGCGCCACTATAGACGAAAATCCAGCGATAAATCGTCTATAAAAATTTGCAAAGCCCAGGAAACGCTGAAGCGCCTTCAAACTAGTGGGCTGCACCCAATCCAGGACTGCCTGTACCTTGGAACCCTCCATTTGGAAACCTTCTGGGGAGATAATATATCCTAGAAATGCGATTTGCTGAACTTCAAATTCACACTTCTCCAGCTTCGCCCCAAGCCGGTGGTCTCTGAGTTTCTGGAGGACTAAGCGTACATGCTTCCGATGTTCCTCCAGGGAATGGGAGAAGATTAGGATGTCATCTAAGTATACAACTAAGAATCTATCCAAATATTCCCTGAGCACATCATTCATGAAATCCTGGAAGACTGCCGGGGCATTACAGAGCCCAAAAGGCATCACCAAATATTCATAATGCCCTGAGTGGGTATTAAAGGCAGTCTTCCATTCATCCCCCTCTCTTATTCGGATTAGATTGTACGCACCGCGTAGGTCAATCTTAGAAAAAATGGTGGCAGTACGAAGCTGGTCAAACAAGACCGAAATGAGAGGCAGTGGGTATGAGTTTTTAATCGTGATACGGTTCAATTCCCTGAAGTCGATGCAGGGTCGCAACGAACCGTCCTTTTTACCCACGAAGAAGAACCCCGACCCAACTGGAGACTGTGAAGGTCTGATAAATCCCTTAGCCAAGTTCTCCTGAATGTACTCTGCCATAGCCTGAGTCTCAGGACGTGACAGGGAGTACAACCTGCTCTTGGGAAGCTTAGCATTTGGCAACAAATCAATGGCACAGTCATAGGGGCGATGGGGAGGTAGTACCTCTGCAACTTTTTTGGAGAACACGTCCGCAAAATCTGCATAACACCCTGGCAATCCTGGCAAACTTAGCTGCGAGAGCCTGACTGGAAGGCTCAAGCAACTCCTGAAACAATCAGTACCCCAACTAAGAATCTCCCCAGAGACCCAGTCAAATTGAGGATTGTGGGCCCTTAACCAGGGTAACCCCAACACCAATGGGGCAAAAGTACAGACAGTCACATAAAAGGACAATTTTTCAGAGTGTGTGGCTCCAATAAACAAAGAAATCTGGCTAGTGCAAGAGGTAATTTTACCTTGGGATAATGGTTCCCCGTTTAACCCACAAATCTCAATTTCCGATGCCAAGGGTACTAAGGGAACAGAGTGTTTCAGGGCGAATTGGCGGTCCATAAAAACCCCGTCGGCCCCACTGTCCACAAAGGCCTCAGTCTTGACAGTTCGACCGAGGATCTTCAAGGTCACCGGAATGATAAAAGTCTTCTTGGGAAATTCTGACTTCTGGCCTGACAGGATATTTCCCATCACCCTGAGGCCCTGAAGTTTTCCGGCTTTTCTGGGCATGATACTACCACATGACCTTTATTCCCACAGTACAAACACAACCCCTGCTGTCTCCTCCGCGTCTTCTCACGCGAGGAGAGGCGGGTAGCCCCAATCTGCATAGGCTCCTCGGAAAATTCTTCAGAGTCTGAGGTTCCCTTGGGAAAGAAGGAAACCTCAGTCTCCCTTTCAAGCCTACGCTCTCTCAGCCATCTATCCACCCGGATGGATAACTGCATGAGCTGATCCAAGCTATCAGGCAAGGGATATTGTATTAGTTGGTCTTTTATCTGGTTAGAAAGACCTCTTCGGTACTGGTGTCTCAGGGCTGGGTCATTCCACTGGGTATCATGGGCCAACCTCCGAAACTCCGTACAGTAAACCTCAACTGGCCTTCGCCCTTGCTTAAGGATCGAAATCTGAGCCTCGGCTGAGGCCGTCTTGTCAGGGTCATCATACAACATGCCCAGTGCCGTAAAAAAAGCATCAACACTTTTAAGCGACGGACAGTCAGGCTGCAACCCATATGCCCAGACCTGTGGGTCTCCTTGTAGCAAGGAAATCACTATGCCCACCCGCTGAATCTCCGACCCAGAAGACTGAGGCCTAAGCCGGAAGTATAGCTTGCAGCTCTCCTTGAAACAAAAGAACTGCGAGCGATCTCCAGAAAAACGATCCGGGAGATTTACTTTCGGCTCCTTAACCCCTGAAGGTGCTGCTGCTGCGGGAGCTCCGCCAACGGCCTGGGAGGTGTGCATTTTAATGGACAAATCATTAAATTGTTGAGTCAGGACCTGCACCTGATCGACCACCTGTTGCAACGTATTTTGAGGGGTATGCTCCATATTCCCACAAAATTTCAACAGGAGTATTAGGCTGCTGAATATGTTATGCACACCAGTGCCTGCAGGAATGTACTGGTGTTTGAATTGTTATGCACACCAGTGCCTGCAGGAATGTACTGGTGTTTGAACGGATAGGTATGCAAAACAAATGAACTCACAGACAGACTGGGGAATATGACATTACGTACACAGAAGGTGATAGGGTAACAAAATAACACAAAGTGAACAGAGAAGCCCAGAGGCTAAGAAACTGGGTGTCTCCCTAGTATTAGTAATGCTCAGATGGGAAAAGCAAGATGTTGTGTTTTAATACGTAGAGAACCCGAAATGCTGTTGCTAAGGGCAACAGCAAAACCCTTAAGGGTTACCAACGGGTGTGGCAGTAAACTCCTTGGTCAGAGATGGAATGATAGACATAAGGAGAGTCTCCACAATCCTAATCCTCACTTGCAGTGCACAGGTTCAGCTTACTGCCACTAAACTGACACCTGACACCTTGCACAGTGAGACAGGATTTAGGCAGGCAAGTCTTAGAATACAGCTGCAAACTTGCTAAGTTCACAGAGTAGTAAAAGAACCCCAGCAAGCTAAACGACTGACTCCAGTCTTACTGCTAGGTCTGGATTGGCAGAGTGTAGTACCAAATCCCCAGGCCTATTTGCAGTAAGCAACAACAAATACAAAGCTACACAGTACTGGCTAACTTTCAGGAACTGACTAACCAACAAATATTCAGCAGCATCTGCTAAACCTGAGAAGAGGCCTTATAAAGCAGGTGCTGTCCACGCCCCACTCAGACCTCACAGACTGTGAGCACAAAAACCAGCACCGGATCCCCTGCCGTGCACAGAGCCTGTAACCACTGCACAGCAAAAGACCCGAACCGGAGTATCAGCTGCGCTCAGGTTACTCCGCTAGCACTTGTCTCCCAGTTGCCATGACGACGTGGCAGCACAGGGCAGGAGACCCTAACAATTGCCCCCTTTATCGGATGGCTTTACTTCGACGTTGTGCCAGGTCTGTATCTCTTTTAATGCCTTTTTCTCACGGAATGTAATATTTGAATATCCACCATATCTGTTGGTGTGAATGGTATCAAATTCTTTTGCCACTAATTTCATAAATACTTGAACTTCTGGACAAAGATGTTCTGACGGAAAGTATGTGGACTTTTTCTTACATAAAGGTCTCACAGGTTGCTCCATTTCTTCCTCATCACCCAACCCCTGTTCTTGTTGTAGCTCTTGCAGAGTGGTTAATGCCTCTTGTTCCTGTGGTGTCCTCCCACATGCTATCTTGTATACTTATGTGTATACATGAGTGACCATTCATATGGATACAAATGGGTGTATGTAGATTTCCTTGCATGAGATAAGTGTAGGCAGGTGTAAGTAAGTTGATTAAAGTATTTTCTTCCGCAATCTATACCTCAATGATGGTTGCTATACCAATTATCTAGGGTACTATCACGAGTCATAGCGCAACAGAATAAATAATTAAATGTATATGTTCACAATAGTACTAAAATATCCTTTGATTACATTTATCATTAATAATCATGCGCCTTATTAATCTTTATCTTTCATTTAGTTTGGGTTTTTGTCCCTATTTCTACTCTTGTTAAACGTTATCTTTAAGATTCTATATATTCCCGCAAATAGGGTTTTCAAATTCGATTTTATCTTACACAAAAAATGAACCTATATCTGTCCTATAACACACTAATTAGACAAACCTGCAGTGATATAATTACCAAATACTAAAGACACATTTAATTATCCAACCACATTATTGATCGGTTCAGCTCAGGTTTCAATATTGGTTAACAGCGACAGTCCATCATTCAGTTTAGCCAATAACATCATGTAGCTCTCCTTATTAAGACATCAGCAGCTATGAATCAATCACTCTGTGAACAAGCTTATGCGAAACGTACGTCTTGTTCTCAGAGGAAACTCCGCTACTTTTAGAAAATACTAAATAAAATTTATTAAACTTATCAGTGTACTGTATTGCAACATATTAACCTTCAAAAATAAGAGTGCTTCCCAAAAAGAGTCATTTGTTTCTTTCTCTTGTCATTAGCCTAGTTATTGAGTGAGAATAGTGAAAAGATGGTTGATAAAAACTACCAGTAAGCCAGTTGCAGCTTCTGCAGATACAAATACATAACAAGCTTGCCTGTAGTGTAACAGGAAGTCAGTGTTTGCAGCTATAGCACAGCTTATTATAGCATAACCAGCTACAAACTTACTCTAGCTTTATTCAGATCCATTTTCCTGTGTACTATCATGGCAGAAGGAAATACAGTTCAGGCTATTCAGGATGAGCAATGTCTACAATCAGAACAAGGAGAAGTTATGGCTCTCAACCTGCAGTCTAAACGCCCTGCAATGCCTACATGGAAGGTAAAAGAGAATCTTGAAGGTAGGAAACATGAGCTTTCTTCCACTGTGCTAAATTTATGGCAAAAATTGCAAAGTCATATGTCCACCATTTCTCAGCCTGTTTGTGATGTGTCTCCGCTAGAGGGCGCACTAGGACAGCTTTGTTCAGTATATGAACTTTATAAAGTGTCAAGTAAGGAATATATAAGCATTTTGAAGAAACTCAATAGCCAGGATTCTTTAGAAGAACTGCAAAACTTTAATCGTCTTAATTTGGATCAAGACAGTCTATTGCGTGAAGTTAAGTCTAAGACAGCAGCCAGAATTGCACAATTATTGGAAACATCATCACGCATTTCTGTGTCCACCAGGCGTTCAAAACGATCATCTAAGTCACGAAGCTCAAAATATTCTATGCTCAGCGAACAACTTATAAATGCATGTGCAGTAGCGGAAACTGCTAAAATACTAGCCGATTTTGCACAACGGAAGGCAGAATCTAGAGCAGCACATGAAAAGGCAGAAATGGAATCTAGAGCAGCACGTGAAAGAGCAGAAATAGAAGCTCTAGAGAAACAATGTGAGTATGCCACAGCAATGGTATGGTTAAAGGTTTTGGAACAAGCTGGCAGTGGAAGTGAAAGGGACAGCATCAGTTCAAGTGAAGTGGATGTGGAGGATCCTCTTAAGCGCACAAGAGACTACATCCTAAGTCAAAACAGTGAACCCCTGATTGCTGCAAACATTCCTGACAGTGCGGACATCCTTCCAGGGGACATCCTTCCAGAACAAAAAGACTCCGATCCCTATGCAACACGCCACATCCAAGGTCAGTACAATGCACAATCACTTGGTCATCCTGACCCATTTTCACACATCACAGTGCACCAAAGCCCAACACCTCAACAAACTCAATATACAAATGCCTGGTCACAACCCAATATGCCAGTAAGTCACCAAATCCCTGGCAACCACACAGTTCCACATGCAGCGAGACCTACAGACCTTAAACCAGCTCTTAGGCTGAATGCCTATGCACCGCCCTATCTCCCTATGTCTCTTACCCAGAACACCACAAATAATATGAGCAGCACTACACAGCCAGCAATTTTTTGCCCAAAGTCAGAGAAAACAGACATGTCAGATTTTGCAAGATTCATGGTTCGTCGTGAACTTATTAAGACCAGCCTCACTAGGTTTGATGACCAGCCTGAGAACTACAGAGGTTGGAAATGTGCCTTCAGATCCACAACTAATAACCTTGGTATTACTGCTGCTGAAGAACTAGATCTGCTGATCACGTGGCTGGGCCCACAGTCTACAGAACGTATCAAGAGACTCAGATCTGTCCACATTGATAATCCTGCGGCAGGCCTCATTGCTGCTTGGGAAAGGTTAGAACGAAGCTTTGGAAGTCCTGAAGCCATAGAGAATGCTCTGTTCAAACAGCTGCGGGATTTTCCAAAAATATCCGGCAAGGACAATGAGAAATTCCAAGAACTCAGTGACCTACTTTTTGAACTCCAGCTGGCCAAAATGAACACTCACTTACCTGGCCTCAGTTACCTGGACACAGCTCATGGGGTAAACCCAATAGTTTCCAAGCTGCCATACGGTATTCAAGAAAGGTGGACTACACATGGGTCAAGATATAAAAGAGAAAATTGAGTCTCCTTTCCCCCCTTTTCTTACTTTTGTGAGTTTGTCAAGAACATTGCGGAATCCAAGAATGACCCAAGCTTCTCCTACAGTGAGTCAAGTCATCCTGGTTCACCTACCCCCAAGTTTGATAGCCCACACTCTAACTACAAGAACCACAGAGGTCCAGTATCAGTGAAAAAGACTGAAATCCTTCCCACACCAGCATCAGCTCCTGTCAAGAGCAACCAAGGTGATAGGATCGAAAACCCCAACTGCATGTGTCCCATTCATAAGAAGCCACATCCCCTCAAGAAATGCATTGGGATCAGAAAGAAACCCCTCCAGGAACGCAAGGAACTTCTAAAGAATTTTGGGGTATGTTTCAGATGTTGTGCTTCTACTGAACATTTTGCTAAGGACTGTAAAACTGCTATTAAGTGCATAGAGTGCGGCTGTGAGGACCACGTGCAGGCACTGCACCCATCTCAACCCAATACTACACCCCCTGCACATTTCCCCTCTGCACCAAGGCATGGCGGGGAGAATGCACATCAAACGGCAGGTCCTACTACTGTATCTTCTTCATGCACTAAAGTCTGTGGGGAAGATCTCCTGGACAAGTCTTGTGCAAAGATATGTCTAGTCAAAGTATACACCAAGGGACAGCCAGAAAAGACTCTAAGGGTGTACACCATCTTGGACGACCAGAGCAACCAATCACTCGCAAGATCAGAACTCTTTGATCTGTTAAACTTAAAGGGAGATGCTTACCCTTACACCTTGGGTACCTGTAGTGGAATTACAGAGGAATCTGGAAGAAGAGCCAGTGGACTGGTTGTAGCTTCTCTCAAGGACAATCTTGAGATACCCTTACCCACACTTGTTGAATGTAATGAGATACCATCCAACGAAGAGGAGATTCCTACACCAGAGGCCGCTCTTCATCACACTCACCTAAGGCCTATATCCAATGAAATACCAACCCTTGACAAAAATGCAAAGATCTTACTTCTGCTTGGTAGAGACATTCTCAGGGTACATAAAGTACGTCAACACATCAATGGACCAAATGATGCTCCATTTGCCCAACGTCTTGATCTAGGCTGGGTTATCATAGGCAATGTCTGTATAGACAAGATGAAGACGTCTACCAAGATTTCCTCATTCAAGATAAACATCTTGCTTGATGGTCGCAGCACCTGTTTTCAGCCATGCCCACATCATTACTGGGTGAAAGAGAAGCTGGGCAGCAGTAATTCGCAGCATAGCCATCAAGATAACATGAACATGGTCCTGTCTTGGGACAACAGTCTCGGATCGACAGTGTTCAATTCAACAAGTGAGGACAACAAGTTAGCATCTGCGAGAGAATATAAAGAATTTCTCAAGATAATGGACAAAGATTTCACTCAAGACGATTCCAACAGCTGGGTAGCACCTTTACCCTTCTGCTTTCCAAGAGTTAAACTACCAAACAATCTACAGCAAGCAGTTGCTAGATTTTCCTCTTTAAAACGAACTCTAAAGAGGAAACCAGAGATGGAAAAACATTTTGTGAATTTCATGCAAAACATATTTGACAGAGATCACACAGAACCTGCACCACCAGTAAAGGAAGGAGAAGAATGCTGGTACCTTCCATCCTTTGGCGTGTATCACCCACAGAAACCCAATCAAATTAGAGTGTTTTTTTATTCCAGCGCTCAGTATGATGACGTTTCCCTCAACAATCTGCTCCTTACTGGGCCAAACCTAAACAACAGCCTCATAGGAGTGCTAATTCGCTTTAGAGAAGAGCCTGTGGCAGTAGTAGCTGACATCCAGCAAATGTTCCATTGCTTTATAGTCAGGGAAGACAATCGGAACTACCTGAGGTTCCTGTGGCACAAAGACAACAACGTCAATAATGAAGTCATAGATTACCGGATGAAGGTACATGTATTTGGCAACAGCCCTTCTCCTGCTGTAGCAATCTATGGACTCAGGAGAACAGCCCAGGAAGGTGAGAAGGACTATGGATCTGATACTCGTCATTTTGTTGAAAAGAACTTCTATGTTGATGACGGACTTAAATCCCTACCCACAAGTGAAGAGGCAATCGATCTCCTTACCAGAACACAAGAAATGCTTTCTGTAGCAAACCTCAGGCTCCACAAGATTATCTCCAACAGCCAGAAAGTAATGGAAGCAGTTTTATCTGTCATAAACAGTATCTATGATCCTCTTGGATTTGTAGCTCCAGTCACCATTCATGGCAAGATGTTGCTGAGACAGTTAACCAAGGTGAACTTAGACTGGGACACTCCATTACCTATTGAGCAACAACAAAGGTGGGAGACGTGGAAGAAGTCGTTGAAGATATTAGAACAACTCCAAATACCACGTTGTTACACTCCCAGCTCCCTTTCAGCTGCCACCAGGAGAGAAATCCACATTTTCTCAGATGCATCGATGGAAGCCATAGCCGCAATAGCCTACCTGAGGATCTTTGAAACCAATAACAAACTACACTGTGGATTTGTCCTGGGTAAAGCCAAATTAACCCCAAAGCCTGCTCACGCTGTACCAAGACTCGAGCTTTGTGCAGCTGTGCTAGCAGTAGAAATTGCTGAAGTTATAAAGGATGAACTGGACGTTCCAATTGATTCATTTGCATTCTACACAGATAGCAAAGTCGTGCTTGGTTATATACACAACCAAACAAAACAATTCTTTGTATACGTCAGCAACAGAGTAGAGCGCATCAGAAGTTTCTCCACTCTTGAGCACTGTCATCACATCACCACTAGCCTTAATCCGGCTGATCGTGGAACAAGACCTTCACCAAAACCCAACCTCCAGATCAGTGACCTTGTTCTTTTAAAGGATAAAGAGGCCCATCGCAATGAATGGCCAATGGGACTTATCACCAAGGTTCTTCCCAGCGACGATGGGAAGACTCGTAAGGTAGAGGTTAAAGTGACCAAAGGAGGCTCTGCCAAAGTTTTCTTCCATCCAATCACTGAACTAGTACTTCTTCTTCCAAAGGAAGATATCACATAAAGAAGGACATGGTTACTAGATTCACCTCATGATGGGCAGTATTCTACCTCAAACTTCCAGCTATGATATACCATCGACACCTTATTATTTGGATCATACTGTGGGTTGGTGGAAGTGTTTGCAAGTTGCGGCTTCCCCAATCCGAAGATGGGTTTAGTACTTGGAACTTGATCTAACATTTTCCTACTGTTATGGATTACAAGCTTCAAGACCTTCAGCCACAAGACTTCGACTGAACTTATTTCTTGTTATCGTTGTTTATTGTTACAGGTTTTCTCTTTTGTCTTACAGGTCGCAAGATTAGTTCTGGACTTCATCTAAGGACATTACTATAATGTTTGATTTATCGTGAAATCTAAAGATTTCAGACAGGGAGTGTCATGTCCCACGATACATGTGTTTCATGTGTTGTCATGTTTTTATTGCAGAGCTTTGCATTTTGTTCAAATTTGTCCCTCCTGATTTCCTGTAGCCAGGTTCTGATGTCATTAGTCCTGCCCTCATCCTGTCCTCAGCTCAGTGTGTGTCTGCCATTTTAGATTCTAACCTGCTCTGGTAAATCATCATCTTTTCACCTACTGCTGTTTTGTGCATAACTACAAGAATATCAGCTTGAAATAAACCCTCATCTGGATTCTTCACACATGTCTTGCAGTTGAGTTGACACTATCTGACAAAGTCTCTCGGTGTGAGTACTGGTTAATGTAGACATATACCTAGAGTAACTGTCTGAAGAACACTACACTTACAGCCTAGTTATTGAGTCAGAATAGGGGTCATTCCGCGTTGATCGCATGCTGCAACTTTTTGCAGCCTGTGCGATCAACTAGACGCCGCCTATGGAGGGGTGTATTTTTGCATAGCAAGGCTGCGATCAATTGTGTAGCCCTGCAATGCAAAAAAAGTTTTGTGTAGAACAAGACCAGGGTAAACGTTACTTACCCTGTGCGATGAATCCAGCGTTGCAGGTCCCGGAATTGATGTCAGACATCTGCCCTCGTCGCACCATTCCCAGAAAACGGTCAGTTGACACCCACAAACGCCCTCTTCCTGTCAATCTACTTGCGATCGGCTGTGCGAATGGATTCTTCGTTAAATCCATTGCTCAGCAACGATCCGCTTTGTAGCCGTACGACGTGCCTGCGCATTGTAACCTGTTCGTTGTGCTGCGAAAAATGGCAGCAAGCGATCAACTCGGAATGACCCCAAAGTACCATCCAATCGGCTCCTAACTGCCTTGTCACAGGTTGTGCGAAAAATTACAGTTAGGAGAAGATTGGCTGGTACTTTATCTGCAGCGACTTTATCTCCATCCAAGGCTTAGTAAATAGACCCCTAAAAGTCATGAGATTTAAATATCCAATTTAGCTCCACCTAGTTAACACTGGGTTATTCAACTCAGAAAGAAATGGATAGGGGAAATAGTGAGATAAGTGACTAATTGGAGCACATTACCTATTAAGAATCAATCAAATACATTTGTATAGTTCCGTATAAAACCTAATTTGTTCAGTTTTTCATTGGAAATGTCTGTATAATTTTCTTGATAAAATGTTGTAAACCCCGACCAGGCCACCAGGGACTCATTCTCACATGTCGACATTTCAGCCATGTTGGCCTGATACAGTTGACATTATAAACCTAACTAACATACTAAGGGGGTGATTCAGAGCTGATCGCAGATGTGCTAAATATAGCACAAGGTGTCATACACACACACAGGGAGCCACATACCAGGGTGAGAGGGGTAGAGGGTGCCACACATACATAAGGCAGGGGGTACCTGGGGCCACATACGGGGGGGGGGGGTAGGAGGACACAGGGCTCTCTGGTCACTCCCCGCAAGGGAGGCAGGCTGAAGAGGAGGCCGGCGGCAGCAGGATCAGAGTGCCTGTGCCAATGCAGCACCATAGCACCGCACAGTAGTGTGTGAGACTGGCATCGTGACACTTCTGGGTTGTGGATCCCATAGGGCGACTGCTGGAGGAGTAAGTGTGGCGAATGTCGGGCACCTCAGATCTCCGTCCCCGGGGGAGGGGGGGGGGGGGGCGGCGGAGAAAGCTGTTCTGTTTGAGAGATCTCCGGGGCATGAGGGGGTGGAGGGGTGAAATGCAGTGTAATGTGACAGGGTAAGTGTGGAGCGACAGCCCCTGAAGGCTGTCCGGGGTCATGGCAGCCGCAACCATGCACCCACCAGTCACACTACTGCCTGCACCCTCGCGCCCCGTTGTAGCAGCCAGAGGGAGCACTCTCCACACACCTAGTAGCAGTAGTAGCAGTAGCACCCGGTGGATGGCAGGGACGGGGGCCTCTGGGATAGGGGGGCCCAGGGTAATGTACCACCTGGGTCCCCACCTTAATCCAGCTCTGGGGGGGGGGGGGGGGACGCCCAGCACAGGGCTAGTCCACCCTACATGTCTGGCCTTACCCCCCATCCCCCTCACAAGAGTGCAAAAGCATTGCACAGCGGGGATGATTTTGCACGCGCTGAGTAGCTCCCTGCCAGCGCAACTCCTGTGCAACTTAGCTGCGCTGGTAGGCAGCTATCTGCTGCATCCCAAGTCGCATCGCCTGCATGTGACGTCACGCAGCCGCAATGGTCCAGACACACCTGCATTGTCCGGACTGCGCCCCACCAACGGCGTTCTAACGCCGTTGGCATGCCCGCTCCACAACCACATCTGCCTGTCAATCAGGCAGAGACGATCGCAGCCCTGAGTTGCTGCTAGCATCTCACTGGGCTCCCAGGGTGCGCGGGCGCACTCCGCAAAATGCGTTAGACTGCGATTGCTGCCCGTGCAGCAATCCAGTCTGAATTAGGACCTATATCCGAGACTGGTATGATGCAAAGAAATCCACCAGAACCAGTCTCAATGCACCTCAAAATGACACCCCCATTTCTAGAAAGTTAAAGACAGTAGTCTCCTGATGTAATAGCCAGCAACTCCCCTGGAATACACATGTCCATCTGGCCTGTGCAATAGCTGCTAAGTCTGATAGAAACTGTTGTGAGAAGACTGTAGGGTTAAAATGTTCCTCTACATGAAACAAAGTTTATACTGTATATCTTGGGAAGGATGGACAACCCACTCACGACAGAACTATCTATACAGTTGGGAGGTATGCCTGGAGTTTTTCCCCTAAAATATTCCTCTGTTCAGTATTATTTGTCATACATTATTAATAAGAAGGAGAGGGCTTTGGGACAGATTTAGAGCAAGGAATATATTAAGCAAAATGCAGTCATCATCCAGGCGCAGTGGATGCCAGCGATCAGGTGACCGAAGCCGGGATCCCAACACCACTCGGAATCCTGGCACCAGAGCCCCAACCGATGCCATACTGATAGTAAGTATTGGGGTAAGGGTTAGGGACCGGGGGGGATGGGGGGTGTTAGGGTAACGCACCATAGGGGGGAGGGTTAGCTGTGTACTTAGTCCTTAGCCATAGCCAACACCCCCTCTGTCCTTAGCCCTAGATGCCGCCCCAGGCAGGTTAGGGTAAGGGCAGGGGTAGATTAATTACCCCGTCCCCTATCGACATACTTACAGTCAGGATGCCGTGGTCGGTGACCGCCGGCATCCCACTCTTGGCAACATCACATCCAATCAACTACAAGGTATAATTTTGCATTTTTGTAAAACCGTATTGTTCTGCAAGCTGGGCAAACTTAATATGTGTAGAACATGGGAGCGGCTGTCCTCTAGTTTAACATCAAATCGCAATGTTAAACTAAAACTGCCCAGTATTTGTGTGCTGAATGCAAAACTATAATAAAGCATTTTGGGGGAAAACAAAAAAAGGGGACCAGCTTTTATACACACCCTCAATAATTAACAATTAACCTTGTAAGTGAGGCATTTCCACCCTCATTTCATTTAAATTGTCTTGGCCACCATAGTGAAATGCATGTTGGTGCAAGCTCACTCAGAAACCACAGATAAAGCATCCATGAGGGGATGTAGTTATGTGACCGCCCGTCGGAGTGTCCGTATACACCAGGTACAAAGATACAAAATGACAGTAGTTGCATTATGCCAGAATAGAGCATTTGGACTCCAATTTTCCTCATTTGTAGTTTGTAAATCACACTTATTCAATAAATTGTTCCATTTTACTACTAAAGCAAATTAAGTTCAAGAAAATTAAAGTGGTTAAACATGAATTAATCCTGCCCTAGTTCTCTCTCATCGGTGTACCACAGTGTATATGAACTAGTTTCTGTCCCTAGTGATAAAAGCAAGCACAAAATGTAGTTCATATTAGTTTCATAGTAGTTACAGTATACACTTAATTCAGATTCCTTTGAATTAACCTTTTCAGTTGCCACTTAACAATGAACCAAAGCCGGGAAGGACGTGGTGCTGCCCAGGTTTACAATGGAACTAATCATGAGCCTAAAACAGATCCTGCAGACGTTGATGTATGTACAGAAAGACCCATTGGAAGCTGCATTGACTTCATGAACACAAACAAACATATCTATATACACCACTAGCCAAAAGTATGTGAATACCTCTTCTAATAAGGGTGTTTGCCCAGTTCAGTCACAACGATTAATAACTAGAGATGTGCGGCGGGTACTTTTCGTGTTTTGTGTTTTGGTTCTGGTTCCATGCTCGTGTTTTGGACCTGGATAGGTTTTGCCAAAACCACCCTTTCAGGTTTTGGTTTTGGTTTTGGATCTGGATGATTTTTGGGAAAAAAACATAAAAACAGCTAAAATCACAGAATTTGGTGGTAATTTTGATCCTACGGTATTATTAACCTCAATAGCATTCAATTCCACTCATTTCCAGTCTATTCTGAACATCCCACAATATTGTTTTTAGTAGAGATGAGCGGGTTCGGTTCCTCGGAATCCGAACCCCCCCGAACTTCACCCATTTTACACGGTTCCGAGGCAGACTCGAATCTTCCCGCCTTGCTCGGTTAACCCGAGCGCGCCCGAACGTCATCATCCCGCTGTCGGATTTTCGCGAGATTTGTATACTATATAAGGAGCCGCGCGTTGTCGCCATTTTCACTCGTGCATTGGAGATGATAGCGAGAGGACGTGTGCAGCGTTCTCTCAGTTGTGTTCAGTGTGCTGCAAATATCTGTGCTCAGTGTGCTGCAAATATCTGTGCTCAGTGTGCTTGCAAAAATCTGTGCTCAGTGTGCTGAAAATATCTACGTTCTCTGCCTGAAAAACGCTCCATATCTGTGCTGCATTGTAGTATATAGTAGGACAGTGCAGAATTTTGCTGACCAGTGACCACCAGTATTATATCAGTACGGTACAGTAGTCCACTGCTCTACCTACCTCTGTGTCATCAAGTATACTATCCATCCATACCTGTGGTGCATTTTAGTTGTTGTGCGCAGTAGTAGGAGGACAGTGCATAATTTTGCTGACCACCAGTATATAATATATAGCAGTACGGTACAGTAGTCCACTGCTCTACCTACCTCTGTGTCGTCAAGTATACTATCCATCCATACCTGTGGTGCATTTTAGTTGTTGTGCGCAGTAGTAAGAGGACAGTGCAAAATTTTGCTGACCACCAGTATATAATATATAGCAGTACAGTACAGTAGTCCACTGCTCTACCTACCTCTGTGTCGTCAAGTATACTATCCATCCATACCTGTGGTGCATTTTAGTTGTTGTGCGCAGTAGTAGGAGGACAGTGCAAAATTTTGCTCCACCAGTATATAATATATAGCAGTACGGTACAGTAGTCCACTGCTCTACCTACCGCTGTGTCGTCAAGTATACTACCCATCCATACCTGTGGTGCATTTTAGTTGTTGTGCGCAGTAGTAGTAGGACAGTGCATAATTTTGCTGACCACCAGTATATAATATATAGCAGTACGGTACAGTAGGCCACTGCTCTACCTACCTCTGTGTCGTCAAGTATACTATCCATCCATACCTGTGGTGCATTTTAGTTGTTGTGCGCAGTAGTAGGAGGACAGTGCATAATTTTGCTGACCACCAGTATATAATATATAGCAGTACGGTACAGTAGTCCACTGCTCTACCTACCTCTGTGTCGTCAAGTATACTATCCATCCATACCTGTGGTGCATTTTAGTTGTTGTGCGCAGTAGTAAGAGGACAGTGCAAAATTTTGCTGACCACCAGTATATAATATATAGCAGTACAGTACAGTAGTCCACTGCTCTACCTACCTCTGTGTCGTCAAGTATACTATCCATCCATACCTGTGGTGCATTTTAGTTGTTGTGCGCAGTAGTAGGAGGACAGTGCAAAATTTTGCTCCACCAGTATATAATATATAGCAGTACGGTACAGTAGTCCACTGCTCTACCTACCGCTGTGTCGTCAAGTATACTATCCATCCATACCTGTGGTGCATTTTAGTTGTTGTGCGCAGTAGTAGGAGGACAGTGCATAATTTTGCTGACCACCAGTATATAATATATAGCAGTACGGTACAGTAGTCCACTGCTCTACCTACCTCTGTGTCGTCAAGTATACTATCTATCCATACCTGTGGTGCATTTTAGTTGTTGTGCGCAGTAGTAGGAGAACAGTGCATAATTTTGCTGACCACCAGTATATAATATATAGCAGTACGGTACAGTAGTCCACTGCTCTACCTACCTCTGTGTCGTCAAGTATACTATCCATCCATACCTGTGGTGCATTTTAGTTGTGCACAGTAGTAGGAGGACAGTGCATAATTTTGCTGACCACCAGTATATAATATATAGCAGTACGGTACAGTAGTCCACTGCTCTACCTACCTCTGTGTCATCAAGTATACTATCCATCCATACCTGTGGTGCATTTTAGTTGTTGTGCGCAGTAGTAGGAGGACAGTGCATAATTTTGCTGACCACCAGTATATAATATATAGCAGTACGGTACAGTAGTCCATTGCTCTACCTACCTCTGTGTCGTCAAGTATACTATCCATCCATACCTGTGGTGCATTTTAGTTGTTGTGCGCAGTGTAGTAAGAGGACAGTGCATAATTTTGCTGACCACCAGTATATAATATATAGCAGTATGGTACAGTAGTCCACTGCTCTACCTACCTCTGTGTCGTCAAGTATACTATCCATCCATACCTGTGGTGCATTTTAGTTGTTGTGCGCAGTAGTAGGAGGATAGTGCATAATTTTGCTGACCACCAGTATATAATATATAGCAGTATGGTACAGTAGTCCACTGCTCTACCTACCTCTGTGTCGTCAAGTATACTATCCATCCATACCTGTGGTGCATTTTAGTTGTTGTGCGCAGTAGTAGGAGGACAGTGCATAATTTTGCTGACCACCAGTATATAATATATAGCAGTACGGTACAGTAGTCCACTGCTCTACCTACCTCTGTGTCGTCAAGTAAACTATCCATCCATACCTGTGGTGCATTTTAGTTGTTGTGCGCAGTAGTAGGAGGACAGTGCATAATTTTGCTGACCACCAGTATATAATATATAGCAGTACGGTACAGTAGTCCACTGCTCTACCTACCTCTGTGTCGTCAAGTATACTATCCATCCATACCTGTGGTGCATTTAAGTTGTTGTGCGCAGTAGTAGGAGGACAGTGCATAATTTTGCTGACCACCAGTATATAATATATAGCAGTACGGTACAGTAGTCCACTGCTCTACCTACCTCTGTGTCGTCAAGTTTACTATCCATCCATACCTGTGGTGCATTTTAGTTGTGCGCAGTAGTAGGAGGACAGTGCATAATTTCGCTGACCACCAGTATATAATATATAGCAGTACGGTATAGAAGTCCACTGCTCTACCTACCTCTGTGTCATCAAGTATACTATCCATCCATACCTGTGGTGCATTTTAGTTGTTGTGCACAGTAGTAGGAGGACAGTGCATAATTTTGCTGACCACCAGTATATAATATATAGCAGTACGGTACAGTAGTCCACTGCTCTACCTACCTCTGTGTCGTCAAGTATACTATCCATCCATACCTGTGGTGCATTTTAGTTGTTGTGCGCAGTAGTAGGACAGTGCATAATTTTGCTGACCACCAGTATATAATATATAGCAGTACGGTACAGTAGTCCACTGCTCTACCTACCTCTGTGTCGTCAAGTATACTATCCATCCATACCTGTGGTGCATTTTAGTTGTTGTGCGCAGTAGTAGGAGGACGGTACATAATTTTGCTGACCACCAGTATATAATATATAGCAGTACGGTACAGTAGGCCATTGCTATTGATATATTACTGGCATATAATTCCACACATTAAAAAATGGAGAACAAAAATGTTGAGGGTAAAATAGGGAAAGATCAAGATCCACTTCCACCTCGTGCTGAAGCTGCTGCCACTAGTCATGGACGAGACGATGAAATGCCATCAACGTCGTCTGCCAAGGCCGATGCCCAATGTCATAGTAGAGAGCATGTAAAATCCAAAAAACAAAAGTTCAGTAAAATGACCCAAAAATCTAAATTAAAAGCGTCTGAGGAGAAGCGTAAACTTGCCAATATGCCATTTACGACACGGAGTGGCAAGGAATGGCTGAGGCCCTCTCCTATGTTCCTCATGACTAGTGGGTCAGCTACACATGAGGATGGAAGCACTCATCCTCCCACTAGAAAAATGAAAAGACTTAAGCTGGCAAAAGCACAGCAAAGAACTGTGCGTTCTTCTAAATCACAAATCCCCAAGGAGAGTCCAATTGTGTCGTTTGCGATGCCTGACCTTCCGAACACTGGACGGGAAGAGGTGGCGCCTTCCACCATTTCCACGCCCCCTGCAAGTGCTGGAAGGAGCACCCGCAGTCCAGTTCCTGATAGTCAAATTGAAGATGTCACTGTTGAAGTACACCAGGATGAGGATATGGGTGTTGCTAGCGCTGGGGAAGAAATTGACAAGGAGGATTCTGATGGTGAGGTGGTTTGTTTAAGTCAAGCACCCGGGGAGACACCTGTTGTCCGTGGGACGAATATGGCCATTGACATGCCTGGTCAAATTACAAAAAAAATCACCTCGTCGGTGTGGAATTATTTTAACAGAAATGCGGACAACATTTGTCAAGCCGTGTGTTGCCTTTGTCAAGCTGTAATAAGTAGGGGTAAGGACGTTAACCACCTAGGAACATCCTCCCTTATACGTCACCTGGAGCGCATTCATCAGAAGTCTTTGACAAGTTAAAAAACTTTGGGTGACAGCGGAAGCACTCCACTGACAACTAAATCCCTTCCTCTTGTAACCAAGCTCCTGCAAACCACACCACCAACTCCCTGTGTCAATTTCCTCCTTAGACAGGAACGCCAATAGTCCTGCAGGCCATGTCACTGTCAAGTCTGACGAGGCCTCTCCTGCCTGGGATTCCTCCGATGCATCCTTGAGTGTAACGCCTACTGCTGCTGGCGCTGCTGTTGTTGCTGCTGGGAGTCGATCATCATCCCAGAGGGGAAGTCGGAAGACAACTTGTACTACTTCCAGTAAGCAATTGACTGTCCAACAGTCCTTTGCGAGGAAGATGAAATATCACAGCAGTCATCCTGCTGCAAAGCGGATAACTCAGGCCTTGGCAGCCTGGGCGGTGTTAAACGTGTTTCCGGTATCCACCGTTAATTCACAGGAAACTAGAGATTTGCTTGAGGTACTGTGTCCCCGGTACCAAATACCATCTAGGTTCCATTTCTCTAGGCAGGCGATACCGAGAATGTACACAGACCTCAGAAAAAGAGTCACCAGTGTCCTAAAAAATGCAGTTGTACCCAATGTCCACTTAACCACGGACATGTGGACAAGTGAAGCAGGGCAGACTAAGGACTATATGACTGTGACAGCCCACTGGGTAGATGTATTGCCTCCCGCAGCAAGAACAGCAGCGGCGGCACCAGTAGCAGCATCTCGCAAACGCCAACTCATTCCTAGGCAGGCTACGCATTGTATCACCGCTTTCCAGAAGAGGCACACAGCTGAAAACCTCTTACGGAAACTGAGGAACATCATCGCAGAATGGCTTACCCCAATTGGACTCTCCTGGGGATTTGTGACATCGGACAACGCCACCAATATTGTGCGTGCATTACATGTGGGCAAATTCCAGCACGTCCCATGTTTTGCACATACATTGAATTTGGTGGTGCAGAATTATTTAAAAAATGACAGGGGCGTGCAAGAGATGCTGTCGGTGGCCCGAAGAATTGCGGGCCACTTTTGGCATTCAGCCACCGCGTGCCGAAGACTGGAGCACCAGCAAACACTCCTGAACCTGCCCCGCCATCATCTGAAGCAAGAGGTGGTAACGAGGTGGAATTCAACCCTCTATATGCTTCAGAGGTTGGAGGAGCAGCAAAAGGCCATTCAAGCCTATACAGCTACCTACGATATAGGCAAAGGAGGGGGAATGCACCTGACTCAAGTGCAGTGGAGAATGATTTCAACGTTTTGCAAGGTTCTGCAACCCTTTGAACTTGCCACACGTGAAGTCAGTTCAGACACTGCCAGCCTGAGTCAGGTTATTCCCCTCATCAGGCTTTTGCAGAAGAAGCTGGAGAGATTGAAGGAGGAGCTAAAACAGAGCGATTCCGCTAGGCATGTGGGACTTGTGGATGGAGCCCTTAATTCGCTTAACCAGGATTCACGGGTGGTCAATCTGTTGAAATCAGAGCACTACATTTTGGCCACCGTGCTCGATCCTAGATTTAAAACCTACGTTGGATCTCTCTTTCCGGCAGACACAAGTCTGCAGAGGTTCAAAGACCTGCTGGTGAGAAAATTGTCAAGTCAAGCGGAACGTGACCCGTCAACAGCTCCTCCTTCACATTCTCCCACAACTGGGGCTGCGAGGAAAAGGCTAAGAATTCCGAGCCCACCCGCTGGCGGTGATGCAGGGCAGTCTGGAGCGAGTGCTGACATCTGGTCCGGACTGAAGGACCTGCCAACGATTACTGACATGTTGTCTACTGTCACTGCATATGATTCTGTTACCATTGAAAGAATGGTGGAGGATTATATGAGTGACCACATCCAAGTAGGCACGTCAGACAGTCCGTACGTATACTGGCAGGAAAAAGAGGCAATTTGGAGGCCCTTGCACAAACTGGCTTCATTTTACCTAAGTTGCCCCCTCTCCGGTGTGTACTCCGAAAGAGTGTTTAGTGCAGCCGCTCACCTTGTCAGCAATCAGCGTACGAGGTTACTTCCAGAAAATGTGGAGAAGATGATGTTCATCAAAATGAATTATAATCAATTCCTCCGTGGAGACATTCACCAGCAATTGCCTCCAGAAAGTACACAGGGATCCTGAGATGGTGGATTCCAGTGGGGACAAATTAATAATCTGTGAGGAGGGGGATGTACACAGTGAAAGGGGTGAGGAATCGGACGATGAGGAGGAGGTGGACATCTTGCCTCTGTAGAGCCAGTTTGTGCAAGGAGAGATTGATTGTTTCTTTTTTGGTGGAGGTCCAAACCAACCAGTCATTTCAGTCACAGTCGTGTGGCAGACCCTGTCACTGAAATGATGGGTTTCTTAAAGTGTGCATGTCCTGTTTATACAACATAAGGGTGGGTGGGAGGGCCCAAGGACAATTCCATCTTGCACCTCTTTTTTTCTTTAATTTATCTTTGCATCATGTGCTGTTTGGGGAATATTTTTTAAATCTGCCATCCTGTCTGACACTGCAGTGCCACTCCTAGATGGGCCATTTGTTTGTGTCGGCCACTTGGGTCGCTTAGCTTAACCATGCAGCGACCTTGGTGCACCTCTTTTTTTCTTTGCATCATGTGCTGTTTGGGGACTATTTTTTAAATCTGCCATCCTGTCTGACACTGCAGTGCCACTCCTAGATGGGCCAGATGTTTGTGTCGGCCACTTGGGTCGCTTAGCTTAGCCACACAGCTACCTCATTGCACCTCTTTTTTTCTTTGCATCATGTGCTGTTTGGGGACTATTTTTTAAATCTGCCATCCTGTCTGACACTGCAGTGCCACTCCTAGATGGGCCAGGTGTTTGTGTCGGCCACTTGGGTCGCTTAGCTTAGTCATTCAGCGACCTCGGTGCAAATTTTAGGACTAAAAATAATATTGTGAGGTGTGAGGTGTTTGGAATAGACTGGAAATGAGTGGAAATTATGGATATTGAGGTTAATAATACTATGGGATCAAAATTACCCCCAAATTCTATGATTTAAGCTGTTTTTGATGGTTTTTTGTAAAAAAAATACCCGAATCCAAAACACACCCGAGTCCGACAAAAAAATTTCAGGGAGGTTTTGCCAAAACGCGTCCGAATCCAAAACACGGCCGCGGAACCGAATCCAAAATTAAAACACAAAACCCGAAAAAATGTCCGGTGCACATCACTAGTTTTTAGGCCTAAAAGTTGCACCAAGGTCGCTAGATGAGTAAGCTAAGTGACACAAGTGTGCGGCACAAACACCTGGCCCCTCTAGGAGTGGCACTGCAGTGTCAGACAGGATGGCCCTTTTCAAAAACTAGGCCCCAAACAGCATATAATGCAAAGAAGTAAAGAAGATGCAATGAGGTAGCTGTATGACTAAGCTAAGCAACACAAGTGTGAGGCACAAACACCTGGCCCATCTAGGAGTGGCACTGCAGTGTCAGACAGGATGGCACTTAAAAAAGCTAGTCCCCAAAAAGCACATGATGCAAAGAAAAAAAGAGGTGCACCAAGTTTGCTGGATGGCTAAGCTAAGCGACACAAGTGTGCGGCACAAACAACTACCCCATCTAGGAGTGGCACTGCAGTGTCAGAAGGGATGGCCCTTTTCAAAAACTAGGCCCCCAAACAGCATAACATGCAAAGAAGTAAAAGAGATGCAATGAGGTAGCTGTATGACTAAGCTAAGCGACACAAGTGTAAGGCACAAACACCTGGCCCATCTAGGAGTGGCACTGCAGTGTCAGACAGGATGGCACTTAAAAAAGCTAGTCCCCAAACAGCACACGATGCAAAGAAAAAAGAGGTGCACCAAGATCGCTGGATGGCCAAGCTAAGCGACACAAGTGTGCGGCACAAACACTTGGCCCATTTAGCAGTGGCACTGCAGTGTCAGACAGGATGGCACTTTTCAAAAACTAGGCCCCAAACAGCACATCATTCAAAGAAGTAAAAGAGGTGCAATGAGGTAGCTGTACGACTAAGCTAAGCAACACAAGTGTGAGGCACAAACACCTGGCCCATCTAGGAGTGGCACTGCAGTGGCAGACAGGATGGCACTTTTCAAAAACTAGGCCCCAAACAGCACATGATGTAAAGAAAAAAAAGAGGTGCACCAAGGTCGCTGGATGGCTAAGCTAAACAACACAAGTGTGCGGCACAAACACCTGACCCATTTATGAGTGGCATGCAGTGGCTGAATGCCAAAAGTGGCCCGCAATTTTTCGGGCCACTGTCAGCATCTCCTGCACACCCCTGTCATTTCTCAAAAAAATCTGCACCACCAAATTAATTGTATGTGCAAAGCATGGGATGTGCTGCAATTTGCCCAGATGTAATACATGCACAATACTGGTGGCACAGGAGAGTGTACCCCTAAACTACACACACAAGGCAAAGCCTGTAAAAATTATTTGGATAATAATTACCCTTTTATTTGGACGGAGTTATATAACAATATGCAGCACAGAACAGCGTACCCCTAAACCACACAGGGCAAACCCTATAAAAATTATTTGGATTAAATATTAATAATCCCTTTATTTGGAGTAAATAATATACAGCACAGGACAGCACCACTGGACTTATACGGCAGTACTCCTGAACTTATACAGCTGCGCCACTGGACTGGACTTTTACGTCAGTACCACTGGACTTATACGTCAGCACCACTGGACTTATATGGCAGTACCACTGGACTGGACTTTTACGGCAGTACCACTGGATTTATACAGCAGTACCACTGGACATATACGGCAGTATCACTGGATTTATACGGCAGTACCACCTGACTTATACGGCAGTATCACTGGACTTATATGGCAGTACCACTGGACTTATATGGCAGTACCACTGGACTGGACTTATACGGCAGTACCACTGGACTTATACAGCAGTACCACTGGACTTATATGGCAGAATCACTGGAGTTATACGACAGTACCACTGGACTTATACGGCAGTAACACTGGACTTATATGGCATTATCACTGGACTTATACGGCAGTACCACTGGACTTATACGGCAGTATCACTGGACTTGACTTATACGGCAGTACCATTGGACTTATACGGCAGTACGACTGGACTTATACAACAGTATCACTGGACTTATATGGCAGTACCACTGGACTGGACTTGTACGGCAGTACCACTGGACTTATACGGCAGTATCACTGGACTAATATGGCAGTACCACTGGACTTATACGGCAGTATCACTGGACTTATACGGCAGTATCATGGACATATGGAAGCACAGGTACACCACCACCGGACTGATGCAGGACAATACAGCACCACTGCACTGGACTGGACTTATACAGCAGCAATGGACATATGGCAGCAGAGGACACCACCACTGTGACTGGACTGATGCAGCACAAGACACCACCACTGGACTGATGCAGCACAAGACAGCACTGGAATGACACACATAAGACAGAGCAGGTCGCCACACCACTTTCCCGCACAGACAGACACTGGGGAGAGAGACACTCGCTACACTCTCCAGGACTGAAGTGAAAATAGCGGTGACGCGTGGCTCCTTATATGGAATCCAATACTCGCGAGAATCCGACAGCGGGATGATTACGTTTTAACTCGTTCTGGTCTCCGAGTGTGGCAGGAATGTCCTGAGCCGGGCTCGGATCCGGGCTCGGGACGTGAAGTTCGGTAGGGTTCGGTTCTCAGAGAACCGAAACTGCTCGTCCCTATTAATAACAGGTGTATAAAATTACCAATATAGCCCTGCAATCCCAGTTGCTCAATAACTTTTAATATGGCACAGTCATAGAATGCCACCATTCCAACAAGTACTGGAGGTTCATCAAATTTCCGACCCGCTAGATCTGCCCTGGTCAACTGTAAGTTCTCTTATAATGAGGTGGAAATATCTAGTACCAACAACAATTCAACTGTGAAGCAGGAGACCACTTAAACTTGAAGAATGGGATAGCTGAGTGCTGATGTGAGCAACATGTAAAAATCATTTGTCCTTGGTTGCAGTACACACCAAGCTCCCAACCTCCTCTGGAAGTATCATCAGCACAAGAACTGTTGCCAGGAGCTTCATGGATTGGGTTTTCATGTGGAAGCAGCTGATACAAGCCTCAGATAACCAGGCGCAATGCCAAATGTGGTTGGAGTAGTGTAAAGCACATTGGAGGTTTGTTATTTTGTATTGTGGGGGCCAATGTGTTTGTTTTTTCCTATCATAGCCAATGTGCTTGTTTATTCCTATCCAGAAAAAATGTGTTTGTTTTTCCAGTTGGAACTAAAGTGTTTGTTTTCCTGTGGGAACTAATGTTTTTTTCCCTGTGGGGACTAATGTGTTTTTTGTTCTGTGCGGACCATAGTGTTTTTTGACCAAAAATATATATATTTTTTATTTCCCTTCAGTTTGACCCACATGCTGGACATGCCCCTTCCCTGGCACACTTGGGTGTGTGTTTGGGGGGAGGGTGCAATAGCACACAATTGCTCAGGCCACCATGGCTACTCCTCTGACTATAAGTCCCGGCAACCCCTGATGTCTGGGGTGAGACTATGGGCTGATTGACAGGTGGACACAGACGTGACTGTGGCCTGTCTGCAACTTCATGCAAATGTAAATACATTTCCCGTTAAATCCACGTGTATGAATATGCAAGTAGTGACACATCCATGTTGAGAGTTTGTAGACGCTGTAATACCCTCCTGTTGCATCTTCAGATGCCCCCATTGGTCACACAATTGAAACTGACACCAGCCTCATGCCATGTAAGCGGTTAAGTGTCTGAGGTCACAATCAGTTCTGCGACATGTCCGCGTCTCTACCATAACCATCAGCAGTACGGATGGTATAATGGATAGCATTACTGCCTCACAGCGCTATGGTCATGGATTCGATTCCCACCATGGCCCTAACTGTGTGGAGCTAACCAGTGGAGCTAACAATCTATATTCCCTATCACATGTACATGCAGACACATTCACGTTAGAGTTAATTTTGTTGAGAGCCAATTAACCTACCAGTATATTTTTGGAATGTGGGAGGTGTACCCGGAGGAAATTATTATTATTATTATTACATTTTATTTATAAGGTGCCACAAGAGTTTTGCAGCACCGTACAAAGGACAGTACAGGGAAACAAAACTTAGCATTACAGTAAATAAATAACAGAAGTGCGGGGAGAATATACAAATTCCCATGTCTCAGTTCGACTCTGGTCGTGAGTAGGCTTTTTTCCTTTTATACATACAGAAATCCTGGGTCGATGCACTTTCACATGCAAAAAAGGAGATTTATGGTAGACTTACCATGGTTAAATCTCTTTCTGCGAGATACACTGGTTTCCACAGGGAATAACACCAGGGTGTAGAGTTGGATCTTGATCCGAGGCACCAACAGGCTAAAGCTTTGACTGTTCCCTGGATGCACTGCTCCGCCTCCTCTATAGCCCGCCTCCAGGCACTGGAGCTCAGTTTTGTTAACCAGTCCAATGCAGTAGCAGGTAAGAGAGACAGTAGATGTTAGTCACATAGAACCATGTTCTCTTGACAGGAGAAGTGACTAGCGGCTAATGCCATACAAACCCAAGAAGCTAAGTGCGTCAGGTTTGGCGCCCTGTGGAAACCAGTGTACCTCGCAGAAGGAGATTTAACCATGGTAAGTCTACCATAAATCTCCTTTTCTGCAGCAGGGTACACTGGGGTTTCACAGGGAATAACATCAGGGATGTCCTAAAGCAGTTCCTCATGGGAGGGGACGCACTGTAGCGAGTACAAGAACCCAGCGTCCAAAGGAAGCATCCTGGAATGCGAAAGTATCAAAGGCATAGAACCTGATGAATGTGTTCACTGGGGACCACGTAGCCGACTTGCACAATTGTTCTGTGGACGCGCCACGACGGGCCACCCAAGAAGGTCCCACAGACCAAGTAGAATGGGCTTTGATAGCAGCAGGAGCTGGGAGCCCAGCCTGCGCACAGGCTTGTGCAATCACCATTCTAATCCATCTGGCCAAGGTTTGCTTATACGCAGGCCAGCCACGTTTGTGAAAACCAAAAAGTACATAAAGGGAATCTGACCTCCTGATAGAGGTACCGTAATTCTTTCCACATAAATACGGCGAGCCCGTACCACTTCCAAAGATCCTTCTTTGGAGGACTCACCAGAAGAGATGAAGGCCGGAATCCACAGTCTCCTGGTTAAGGTGAAAAGATGATACCACCTTAGGCAAATAACTAGGGCGAGTTTGCAGAACTGCCCGGTCACGGTGAAAAATCAGAAAGGGTGAACGACAGGACAAAGCGCCTAAGTCTGACACCCTCCTAGCAGAAGCAATAGCCAACAGAAACACGACCTTAAGCGTAAGGCATTTAAGGTCCACAGACTCAAGAGGTTCAAACAGAGACTCTTGTAGGGCATTCAGAAAAACAGATAGATCCCACGGAGCCACAGGAGGGACATAGGGAGGCTGAATCCGTAGAACACCCTGAGTGAAAGTGTGAATATCAGGAATAGACGCAATTTTTGAAACCACACCGACAAGGCAGATATATGGACCTTGAGGGAGGCCAGATAAAGGCCCAAGTCTAGGCCCTTTTGTAGAAAAGCCAAAAGTCTGAAAGTTTTGAAAGTATATGCATCATAATTCTTAACCGCACACCAGGTGAAGTAAGAATTCCAGACCCTGTAATAAATCCAAGCCGAAGCTGGTTTACGGGCTTTCAACATAGTTTGAATGACCGCCTCAGAGAACCCTTTTGCTTTCAGGAGAGATGCTTCATGAGCCACACCGTCAAAGCCAGTCTGGCCAGGGCCCAGGTAGACACAAGGGCCCTGAACGAAGAGGTCTGGGCATTGAGGAAGTAGAAGAGGACGCTCTATCAAGAGACCCTGCAGGTCTGAGAACCAATGCCGTCTGGGTCACGCTGGAGCGACGAGAAGTAGTATTCCTCCTTCTTGCTTGAACTTCCGTATTACCCTGGGCAGGAGTGACACTGAAGTAAACACGTACGGCAGCCAAAAGTTCCATGGAATTGCCAGTGCATCCACAAACGCTGCTTGAGGATCCCTTATCCTTGCTCCGAAGACCGGAACCTTGTGATTGTGTCGAAATGCCATCAGGTCTACATCTGGTAGGCCCCACTTGTCCACTAGGAGTTGAAAGACTTCTGGATGAAGACTCCACTCTCCGGCGTGCACGTCATGACAACTGAGGAAGTCCGCTTCCCAGTTGAGGACTCCCGGAATGAACACTGCCGATAAGGCTGGTAGATGGCGTTCCGCCCATTGGAGGATTTTTTGACACTTCCGTCATTACCATGCTGCTTCGAGTGCCATCTTGATGATTTATGTACGCCACCGTGGTGACGTTGTCTGATTGTACTTGAACAGGCCTGTTCTGTACCAGAGGCGGGGCCAGTGTCAACCCATTGAACACTGGCCGCAATTCTAGAATGTTTATCGGGAGGAGAGATTCCTCCTTGGTCCACTGACCCTGGAGAGAGTGTTGCTCTAGCACCGTGCCCCAACTCCACAGACTGGCGTCCATAGTCAGTAGTACCCAGTTGGGGATCCAGAAGGGACGGCCACTGCTCAGCTGTTGGTCCTGTAGCCACCAGCTCAGTGACAGACGAACCTCCGGAGTCAAGGAGATCATTTGAGACCTGATCCAATGAGGCAGGCCGTCCCACTTGGAAAGGATTAACCTCTGCAGAGGGCGGGAATGAAATTGAGCGTACTCCACCATGTCGAAAGCCGACACCATGTGGCCTAGTACTTGCATCGCCGAGTGTATCGACACTCTTGGGCGAGAGAGGAAGTACCTGATCCTGAAGTTTCAGGACTTTCTCCAAAGACAAGAACATTCTTTGGCTGTGTGTGTCCAGCAGTGCCCCCAGGTGCACCATGTCCCGAACAGGGACCAGCGAGGACTTCTTCCAGTTGATGAGCCACCCATGGGCTTGTAGGAAGTTTACCGTCAGTCATAGATGACTGAGTAGGACATCATGGGAGTTTGTCAGGATCAGCAAGTCATCCAGATATGGCAGGATCCTTACTCCCTGGCGACGGAGATGAGCCGTCATCACGGCCATAATCTTGTGAAGATCTGAGTATCTGTGGCCAGTCCAAATGGCAAAGACTGGAACTCATAGTGAAGGTTGCCAACAGCAAACCGCAAATAGTGCTGATGTGATATTGCAATAGGTATATGCAGATAAGCATCTTGTATAACCAGGGATGCCATATAATCTCCAGGTTCCATGGCCAGTACAATTGAGCGCAGTGTTTCTAGAAGGAACTTGGATACTCTCACAACTTTTCAGTGATTTGAGGTTGAGTATAAGCCGGAAAGACTCATTGGGTTTCGGTACTAGAAAGAGTCGGATAGTATCCTCTGCCTCTTTGTGATAGAGGTACCGGCACCACCACTCCTGTATCCAGGAGGGAACTCACAACCAATGTTAGAGCTTGCGCCTTTAACGGATCCGAAGGGTTAACCGTTGTGCAAAACTGGCGATGGGGAAGCCTCTTGAAAGAGACTGCATGCCCGTGAGAGACAACTTGTCATACCCATGCGTCTGGAGTGATAATTAACCAGACATGGGTGAATCGCAGAAGTCGGCCTCCCACCCTGGGGAGGCCTGTCTGTCATGCATCAGGCTTGTCAAGTTTAGAAACTGGCTGACGGACTGCCTAGGATTATTAGGTCGTGGGCTTAGTGGTTTTGAGGCGCACGAGACATGACCTTTGCTATCCCATGAGACCGAAAGCAGGTAAAGGTGGTACCTTTTGCCCTCTGTGCAGAAGGATTAGCATTTGAGAGAGAAGCAGACATAGTAGCCGTCGAGCCAGACCCAGTTTTTAATTAGGTCTTCCCCAAAGAGGATGTCTCCAGTAAAGGGGAATACCTCCAAGGATTGTTGGAGTCCAGTTCCACCTTCCATGACCTCAACCACAGAATACGGCGAGCCAGGACAGACGTATTCGACGCCTAGACAGCCGACACACCCGCCTCAGGGAACGCCTCCTGGTGTAAAGAACAGATGGCGGTAGCATTGTAAGACAGGGAATGTCTGGCATTGAAAAATATATCCTCGGGCAGCACATCCTCTACTGCAGGCATTCCCAACCACGGTCCTCAAGGCCCACCAACAGTGCAGGTTTTAGTGATATCCAGGCTGCAGCACAGATGGTTAAATCAAAATAGCTCAGCTACTAATTAAGTCACCTGTACTGAAGGCTGGATATCACTAAAACCTGCACTGTTAGTGTGCCTTGAGGACCGTGGTTGGGAATGCCTGCTCTAATGCCTGAACCAATCATCAATATATTTTGCAGCCCCAAGAGGATGCAATCGTGATCTATGGCCCTCATTCCGAGTTGGTCACTCGGTAATTTTCTTCGCATCGCAGCGATTTTCCGCTAATTGCGCATGCGCAATGTTCGCACTGCGACTGCGCCAAGTAAATTTGCTAAGAAGTTTGGTATTTTACTCACGGCATTTCGAGGTTTTTTCTTCGTTCTGGTGTTCGGAGTGTGATTGACAGGAAGTGGGTGTTTCTGGGCGGAAACTGGCCGTTTTATGGGAGTGTGTGAAAAAACGCTACCGTTTCTGGGAAAAACGCGGGAGTGGCTGAAGAAACGGGGGAGTGTCTGGGCGAACGCTGGGTGTGTTTGTGACGTCAAACCAGGAACGACAAGCACTGAACTGATCACACTGGAAGAGTAAGTCTCGAGCTACTCAGAAACTGCACAGAAAAATCTTTTCGCAATATTGCGAATACTTCGTTCGCAATTCTGCTAAGCTAAGATACACTCCCAGAGGGCGGCGGCTTAGCGTGTGTACTGCTGTGAAAAGCGGCTAGCGAGCGAACTACTCGGAATGAGGGCCTATGTACAACACCTGTAAGGGAGTAATAGACTTCAGGCATCCCTCCACACGCTTATCTGTCGCATCCAACACATTAGTTCACTAGCAGTGAATTATCTATTTGTTATATATCTCTGCAGGGGGAGGATATCGAGCTAATGCCCGTTGTAGACAGGGGGAATGTCTTCCCTGGATTAGACCAGGGGTCTTGTCTGATGTACACTAAATAGTCAGAATGTGGTAACAGAATTTTATTTACCCTCTGACGTTTGAACATATCAGTTTGCTTAACCACAGTAGGGTAATCCTCCTATCATCATGATTTGTAGGATTTGCTTCCCAGTAGCCACAAGGTGGTTCCCCCTCTCTTAAAACAATGCGCGGTCTGAGACCGGATGTATGTATCAGAATACTCGTACAATATATTCTGTCACGGGTACACTTGTTCTTAACTAACACTGTCTTAATATTGACATGTAGAATACTTAAGTGTTTGTAAACCCACGGCGCTGATGTACAGACAGGTTTACAAAGGAGGCGTAGCCCTACAGTCCCGGAGACCAGACACATCTATTTTAGAAAATGGCGCCCAGCATCTCAGTCAGGGAGTGAGGGAGAGTGTGAGGCAGCTCCAGAGCGGGAACACCAGCAGTAGATGGCGCCTGTAGCTTGGGGAGGGGCTACAGGTCAAGCGCCTTATTCCCTATGCTGGTCCTCACCACCTGGTACTATGGAGCCTTATTAAAATGGGTCTATAAGTAACCGACCTGTGCTCCCATGCCCTGGTGGATATAGTGGGGTCCCTGCACGGCCACAGTGTCCACGCCAGTGTTGCGGTCCATCTCCTTAGACCGCAACCGGACCACGATTTACTGGCGTGTCCCACCTGGGGGACCCTCTTAACTCCTACCTGATGTGCAGCCACACGATCCAGGAGAGCAGTAGCGGCGGTGTGCCTAAAAAACGGTGCGTCTCCGCTGCATGTACCCGAGAACCAGGCCGCGGCAGTATGCAGCACCGCTGAGGGAGGTGATGGAGCCGCAGCACAGTATGTCAGAATGATATAGAAAGTGCTGCGGCCCTTGAAGTCTTCTAAAAAAGCTTGTTTCAGGGCTGCCTAGCACAGCCCCCCTGTTAGTTGACCTGCACTGCAGGCACCAACTTACAAACTGAGCTTCAGTGCCTGGAGGCGGGGCTATAGAGGAGGCGGTGCAGTGCATCCTGGGAACAGTCAAAGCTTTAGCCTGTTGGTGCCTCAGATCAAGATCCAACTCTACACCCCGGTGTTATTCCCTGTTAGTGTTGTCCATTGCGACCAATCCTCTAATAGTGTTATGGACTACAGCACCTATTTAGAAATGGTTTTCATTAAGGAATGTGAAACAGTACCAATACAATAAAAGCATTATATTATATTTACAGCTGGGACACAGCGAAACAACATTTAACTACAGCGCTGTTTAGTATTATCCAGTGAGAATAACAATTTAATGGTCTACAGCAGTGGTTCACAAATGGTGTACAGTGAATCCGGAAAGTATTCACAGCGCTTCACTTTTTCCACATTTTGTTATGTTACAGCCTTATTCCAAAATGGAATAAATTATTTTTTCCCCTCAAAATTCTACACACATTACCCCATAATGACAATGTGAAAAAAGTTTGAGATTTTTGCTAATTTATTAAAAATAAAAAACTAATAAATCACATGTACATAAGTATTCACAGCCTTTACCATAAATCAGAATTGAGCTCAGGTGCATCCTGTTTCCACTGATCATCCTTGAGATGTTCCTACAGCTTAATTGGAGTCCACCTATGATAAATTTAGTTGATTGGACAGATTTGGAAAGGCACACACCTGTTTAGATATGGTCCCACACTTGACAGTACATGTCTGAGCACAAACCAGGCATGAAGTCAAAGGAATTGTCTGTAGACTCCGAGACAGGATTGTCTCGAGGTACAAATCTGGGGAAGGGTACAGAAAAATATCTGCTGCTTTGAAGGTCCCAATGAGCACAGTGGCCTCCATCATCTGTAAATGTAAGAAGTTCGGAACCACCAAGACTCTTCCTAGAGCTGGCCGGCCGTCTAAACTGAGCGATCGGGGGAGAAGGGCCTTAGTCAGGGAGGTGACCAAGAACCCGATGGTCACTCTATCAGAGCTACAGCATTTCTCTGTGGAGAGAGGAGAACCTCCCAGGAGGACAACCATCTCTGCAGCAATCCACCAATGAGGCCTGTATGGTAGAGTGGCCAGATGGAGGCCCCTCCTTAGTAAATAGCACATAGCAGCCCGCCTGGAGTTTGCCAAAATGCACCTGAAGGACTCAGACCATGAGAAACAAAATAGCCTGGTCCGATGAGACAAAGATTTAACTCTTTGGGTTGAATGCCAGGCATCATGTTTGGAGGAAACCATGCACCGCTCATCACCAAGCCAATACCATCCCTACACTGAAGCATGGTGGTGGCAGCATCATGTTGTGGGGATGTTTTTCAGTGTCAGGAACTGGGAGACTAGTCAGGATAGAGGGAAAGATGACTGCAGCAATGTACAGACACATCCTGGATGAAAACCTACTCCAGAACGCTGTTGACCTAAGACTGGGGCGGGATCCGGTCTCTAAGTCGACAGTAACTAGGTCGACAATGTCTAGGTCGACCACTATTGGTCGACAGTAACTAGGTCGACAGGGTGTCTAGGTCGACAGGGTCTTTAGGTCGACATGTTGTAGGTCGACAAGTCAAAAGGTCGACATGAGTTTTTCACAAATTTTTTCCTTTTTTTTTTACCTTTTCATACTTAACAATCCATGTGGACTACGATTGGAACGGTAATCTGTGCCGAGCGAAGCGAAGGCACCATGCCCGAAGCATGGCGAGCGAAGCAAGCCATGCGAGGGGACGCAGTGCACTAATTGGGGTTCCCAGTCACTCTACGAAGAAAACGACACCAAAATAACATCAAAAACTCATGTCGACCTTTTGACCTGTCGACCTAGAACATGTCGAACTAAAGACCCTGTCGACCTAGACACCCTATTGACCTAGTTACTGTCGACCAATAGTGGTCGACCTAGACATTGTCGACCTAGTTACTGTCGACCTTCAATACCACACCCGACTGGGGCGACGGTTCATCTTTCAGCAGGACAACGACCCTAAGCACACAGCCAAGATATCAAAGGAGTGGCTTCAGGACAACTCTGTGAATGTACTTGAGTGGCCCAGCCAGAACCCAAACTTGAATCCAATTAACATCTCTGGAGAGATCTGAAAATGTCTGTGCATCGACACTTCCAGAGGAATGAGCGAAAATGCCCAAAGATAGGTGTGCCAAGCTTGCGGCATCATATTCAAGGCTGTAATTGCTGCAAAAGGTGCATCAACAAAGTATTGAGCAAAGGATTAGAATACTTATGTACATGTGATTTCTTAGTGTTTTATTTTTAATAAATTTGCAAAAATCTCAAAATAAACTTTTTTCACGTTATCATTATGGGGTATTGTGTGTAGAATTTTGAGGGGGAAAAATAAATTTATTCCATTTTGGAATAAGGCTGTAACATAACAAAATGTGAAAAAAGTGAAGTGTTGTGAATACTTTCCATATGCACTGTACCTAGGCACCCTGGGGTGCCTCAGGTCATTTGCAGGGGTGCCTTGAATTGGTTGTCCATGACCAATTCAAATTACAGTATTTATGGTCAATGTAACGGGCAAAACTAGGGCTGGTGGCTGTCAATCATAAAATATGTGGACAAACAAAAGCACATCTTGCCCTTCACCACACAACTGAACCTAAGTATGACATATAAACACAATTTACTTAATTTAATATTACTTTCCAAAATTCTCAGCAAGAAACTTTTGGCCTAGGGGTGCCGTGAAAAAAAAAAACCCTGATACTCTAGGGCACCGTGATTCAAAAAAGTTTGGGAACCACTTGTCTACAGTATAAAACAACTGTATTTAGTAGTGCAACCAATATTAAAAACAATAAATTTTATTATAGTGCTATGTAGGTTTATTACTGGATAAAACATTATCTATCTTTAATAAACGAGATGGTCAAAGTATATGGTGACACTGTGTAATTTTTACCAGTTCTTTAGGTTGTTGGGTTGTAATGACCAGTGGAAAACAGTAGAAGGTGCTCACATAATTGAAAACAGGGGTTTACCAGTAATGCAGTGGAATCTCTGTATTTACTTGTCCAGAGCAATGGAATCCTAAGCTGTAGTTGCAAGGGAACTGAAAGATATGCTTTACCTACCGCATTATGTAAGTATAGGAAAAGATTCTGTATGAATGAAAACACTGTGGTGCATAAAAGTGTCATGTAGTCCCACTTACTCCCCACTGAAAGACATTTAGAACATTACAGTAAAAACCTTTTGTATGCTCCTGATCATCTCCATAAACAGCTTAAATTCACCACAACTGACCTATGAATCATCAGAAATATCCAAGGACTTACCTTTAACTTGTACTACTCTACGCGGGCATCTCATCAAAACCAACGGATTGCATTCCTGCGCTGAGATACACACTGGATTGAATCCTGGACTGAATCCTCTGCAAACCTCCACTGAGAAATCCTTCAGTTTAGCAGCTGCTGCACTCTGCATTGGACATTGCCCAGATAAGGTACTGTGGATTACAACCTATCTTTGGCTACATCTAGCCCCTCACTAAGACATCATCCACCTCTGTTCTCTGAGCAACTAATAACTGACTTATTGCATTAATCTACTAATATCAGTATATTCAGGCTCTGAATTGCTGAAGGCTCACTGTTTCAACTCAGGATCCATTTCCCAGGACATGTTATCACTTCCCCCCACACACAAGAAACCTACTTCAAAGGCCTCTCACACTGAGACTTTTCACACCTACACAGTAGGAATTGGCTTCTAACACCTTCCCAAAAGTCTGCCTATGCTAGGATAATTGATTAAATCAGCAGCTATTTTATTTATCACTTGCTTCAAATATACCCAATAGGTTATAGCAATAACTTTGTTCATAAACCCATTAGAATTTTGGACCAAATACCGATTGGGGGAAAACAAAACACAAAAAGGAAGAAAAAAAAACAAAAACAAAAAAACACTGCTTTCTCTCCCTCTCTCATCATCATATGCAGCTCAAACTCATAGTAATCTGTCATTGATGACCAAATGTATACATATTGCTCCAGCTTCATTCTTTCACTCCGCCCACCACGTTCTGCAGTTCCTATCACACCATCACAGGCTTCTATTCTCCAATCCCTTGGCATTTTAAAAAGAAAAAACAGGCGCATTCGTGGGAAGCGAGCAGGCAGGAAACTTATTTCCCCCGGTAACCATCTACGTCCTTTGCCCACCTGCTCACCCCCATACACAAAGAACAATCAAATAGAAGTAATACCCAAAAGACGGCCCTATGTTTGGAAGGACAGAACTGTCAACTCTCGCTTTGTGACCCCCATACCCAGAGCTCCTGCAATTAACATAAAGAAAACGGAAGGCCCTCTGGTATGCCCAATCAGGTCAGTCCTTTGTAATGCCAGATCTATAAGAAACAAGACTGCAACAATTGCTGACCTTATTGAATCTGCAGATCTAGCCTGTATTACAGAGACCTGGCTAGATGAAAATGCAGCACCTATATTAGAGGCTGCGGTACCAACAAACTACTCTGTCATCCACAACCCAAGACTGGACCGCAGGGGTGGCGGGGTGGCTATCTGCTTCAAAAATGAACTTAAACTTAGGGTCCACCCTATTGAAACTACTCGCTCATTTGAGTGCATTGCTGCCCAGAGTTCGACAGGATTAGGTTTCAGAGTACTTCTCATCTACCGGCCACCTGGAGATGGAAAGATATTTCTACAAGAAATTGCAGACACTGTTGCTGGCCTGGTTCTGGAACATCAAAGATGGCTCATCCTCGGGGATTTCAATGCATGGGTGGATGATGAGCTCTCACGCCTTGGCCAAGACCTCCTGTGCACAATGAATGGTCTGGGCTTCACACAGATAATTCCCTCTGCCACACATAAAAGTGGTCACACTCTTGATCTTGTCTTTCAGATTGGATTAGAAGTCACTGACCTAAAAATAAACCCAGTCATCTGGTCAGACCACTACTCCCTCTGGTTCTCAGTTGCAACCCCTCAAATAAGATCTCTGCCCGTGGAGTTGACCAGATACCGTCCAAGGAGGGGTATGACTCCCCAGGCTCTTGCAGCAAATATGGATCTCTCTGCTATACTGGGTGCCTGTGAAGATCCCTGTTCCCTAGTCCGTTATTATAATAGGGATGTTAAGGCTGCAATTGATATTATCGCCCCTGTGCGTATAAGACCTCGTAAACCACATCGTCAAGCTCCATGGTACGACAACAGTGTTAGTGAGCTCAAGAAAAGGGGGCGTAGACTGGAAAGACGATGGAGGAAGACTAACCTAGTGGATGACAAAATAAAACTAATAAAGCATAACGAAGAATATCAATCGACAATCACTCGCAAGAAATCACAGTTCCTGTCAAATGAGATCACAGCAGCAAACAATAGGCCAGCTCAACTTTTCCGCACAGTGGAGATGCTGTGCAAGCCAGCATGCCTGCAGACTGATGAGACCCTTTCCCAAGCAAGATGCAACGAGTTTGCAAACTTCTTTGCAGATAAAATATCCACCATCCGGGCTGGAATATCCACAGTGCCATCAAAGGAGAGCCAAACTACAAAGCCTGCCAATATAAGCTACCTGCCTTCATGGACCAGCTTTGACCCAGTGGATGAAAAGGACACTGCTGAAATTGCTCGGATTTTGCGTCCCACCACCTGTGGTCTGGACCCAGCCTCAACCAAGCTTCTAATAGGTTGTACAGATATAATCGGTCCTGTCTTTGCAAAAATTGTTCAATGCTCTTTGCAGACAGGCATTTTTCCTGGACCCCTAAAGGAAGCAATTGTTAGACCACTTCTTAAAAAACCTAATTTAGATCCCGACTGCATGTCCAACTACAGACCGGTATCAAACCTTCCTTTCCTAGGAAAGGTTATTGAGAAAGTGGTTGCAAATCAACTGGAAACTCGCTTGACAACCCATGATATTTATGATCCATTTCAATCAGGATTCAGGAGAAGACATAGCACTGAAACAGCCCTGGTGTGTGTGTTAAATGATCTTCTGATGGCAAAAGACAGAGGTGACTGTTCAATATTAATCCTTCTGGATCTCTCGGCAGCATTTGATACCGTGGACCACGGGCTTCTGATTGAGCGACTGATACACTTCTGTGGTCTGGATGGCACAGTCCTAAACTGGTTCAAATCATTTCTCACAGGCAGGTCACAGAGAGTATCATCTGGATTATACTCATCACCACCAGTGCCATTGCCATGTGGTGTCCCACAAGGTTCTATACTATCCCCCATGCTTTTTGCAGTATACATGCTCCCATTGGGCGAAATAATCAGGCGCCATGGCCTGGTCTACCACTGCTATGCAGATGATACACAACTGTACTTGTCCTTTGCTCCGGGCACTGATAACCCAGTAGCAACCCTGAATGGCTGTCTAGCTGAACTACAGGAGTGGATGAGCGCCAGTTGGCTGCGACTGAACCCGGATAAAACAGAGGTCCTTATAATACGACCGCAACATCAAAGGACAAGACTGCAGCATAGCCAACCAACTGGACTTACACTCGGGGATTCAGAATTACAGACCAGTGATCATGTGCGGAATCTTGGCGTTGTCCTGGATGATGGCTTGACACTTAAACATCAGATATCAGCCACAATCAAATCCTCATTCTTTCACCTGAGGAACATAGCCAGAATCAAGCACTTAATTCCCTCAGATGATATGCCAAAAGTCATACATGCATTTGTATCATCTCGATTAGACTACTGTAATGCCCTCTACCTTGGTCTACCAGCAAAAGAATTGCAACGCTTACAGCTGGTGCAAAACACAGCTGCCAGGCTGTTAACCAACCAGCCCCGTTCCAGCCACATAACACCCATCCTCTACTCCCTTCACTGGCTGCCTGTAAGATGGCGAATCCTCTTCAAGATTGGCTTACTGAGTTTCAAAGCATTACATGACCAAGGCCCAAGGTACCTGAAACAGCTTCTGATTCCATACTGCCCCACTCGATTACTGCGATCTGTAGATGAAGGACTTTTAGCAGTACCTAGAATCTACCGTAATTCATCTGGGGGTCGAGCTTTTAGTCATGCGGCTCCGACTCTATGGAACTCACTTCCCAGCACAGTGCGAGAGGCCCCAACTATAGAATCCCCAACTATAGAATCCTTCAAAAGTAGACTTAAGACTTTCCTGTTTACTCAAGCATTTCCATAGTATCTCTTTTAGTATCTTCATGCTTCTGTATTTTATGAAAAATGTACTTCATTATTTTTCTGTACTATATTATGCTGTGTATCTGTTAAGCGCCTTGAGTCCTATTGGAGAAAGAGCGCTATATAAATAAAATTATTATTATTATTATTATTATCAAAATATTAGATTGAGGCCCTCATTCAGCATGGATTGCAATTGCAAAGCCATTCACAGCAGCTTTGCATATGCAATCCATAGCAATTCAAACACAGTAGAAGAAGTTACACACCTCCTTGTTGCATTTGCAATCGCAGCACTGCGACCGGAGTCGCAGTCTGGGATCTAAAATCACGACCAATCAATGGTCATCCGCATCGGCAAGCTGAGTAAGCCTCATACTGAATTGAGCCGAAAGAATCAAATTCAATTAATTGCACTGGTTGGACAATTTGGTGGACTTCATCATTTATCTCTGTCTGTAGTCACATATCAGTGGAATCGATGTGCATAGAATTTGGTATAATAATTTCATTTTCATTTCTTGTTCCACTAAGGAAGCATGTTAAACTGTTAACAGTACACATTAGTGGTTCACATAATTAATATGTATGCCCCATATTCATGTACGTTGATAGCAATAAAAAAGTGGCTATAAATCATTATGGACTCTTTTTGTTTTTCTAATTCTGTAGCATGGAACTTTCTTGGCACTTAATAGATAGAATAAAATGTATATTAATAGAACATACATCGGATTATTCTGCTTTTCCAAGTGTGAATACTTCATTCACATGTGTGGTTTAGAGTGTGAATATTCCTGGAAAACAGGACAGAAATACAATTAAAAAGGAACACTTAATTAAAAACAGTGATGTGTAAATTATATTGTCCTGCTATTGTTTTTTAGAGGTGCCTAAACTTTATTCATTTTCTTTGCATGTGTTGAGTACATAGGCAATATATGTTAGACACAGTTTTATACTAGTCATCAGTGGCAGATTTTACCTGCAGGCAGGCCCGGCGACAGGGGGCGTCTAAGGGGACACTTGTGACAGGCCCCATGATTCCGAGGGGCCCCGGATCCTCAGGAGTCCAGTCAGTGCCCTGTATGCTGCTGAACCAGACTAAGGTCTAATTCAGACCTGATCGCTTCTGTGAGTTTCGCACAGCAGCCGATCAGGTCTGAACTAGAGATGAGCGGGTTCGGTTTCTTTGAATCCGAACCCGCACGAACTTCACTTTTTTTTTCACGGGTCCGAGCGACTCGGATCTTCCCGCCTTGCTCGGTTAACCCGAGCGCGCCCGAACGTCATCATGACGCTGTCGGATTCTCGCGAGGCTCGGATTCTATCGCGAGACTCGGATTCTATATAAGGAGCCGCGCGTCGCCGCCATTTTCACACGTGCATTGAGATTGATAGGGAGAGGACGTGGCTGGCGTCCTCTCCATTTAGATTAGATTTAGAAGAGAGAGAGAGAGAGAGATTGCTGTGATACTGTAGATTAGAAGAGAGTGCAGAGTGCAGACAGAGTTTAGTGACTGACGACCACAGTGACCAGTGACCACCAGAGACAGTGCAGTTGTTTGTTTTATTTAATATATCCGTTCTCTGCCTGAAAAAAACGATACACAGTCACACAGTGACTCAGTCTGTGTGCACTGCTCAGCCCAGTGTGCTGCACATCAATGTATTGTATATAAAGCTTATAATTGTGGGGGAGACTGGGGAGCACTGCAGGTTGTTATAGCAGGAGCCAGGAGTACATGATAAATAATATTATATTAAAATTAAACAGTGCACACTTTTGCTGCAGGAGTGCCACTGCCAGTGTGACTAGTGGTGACCAGTGCCTGACCACCAGTATATTAGTAGTATTGTATACTATCTCTTTATCAACCAGTCTATATTAGCAGCAGACACAGTACAGTGCGGTAGTTCACGGCTGTGGCTACCTCTGTGTCGGCACTCGGCAGGCAGTCCGTCCATCCATAATTGTATTATATACCACCTAACCGTGGTTTTTTTTTTCTTTCTTTATACCGTCGTCATAGTCATACTAGTTGTTACGAGTATACTACTATCTCTTTATCAACCAGTGTACAGTGCGGTAGTTCACGGCTGTGGCTACCTCTGTGTCGGAACTCGGCAGGCAGTCCGTCCATCCATAATTGTATTATAATATATACCACCTAACCGTGGTTTTTTTTTCGTTCTTTATACCGTCGTCATACTAGTTGTTACGAGTATACTACTATCTCTTTATCAACCAGTGTACAGTGCGGTAGTTCACGGCTGTGGCTACCTCTGTGTCGGAACTCGGCAGGCAGTCCGTCCATCCATAATTGTATTATAATATATACCACCTAACCGTGGTTTTTTTTCCGTTCTTTATACCGTCGTCATACTAGTTGTTACGAGTATACTACTATCTCTTTATCAACCAGTGTACAGTGCGGTAGTTCACGGCTGTGGCTACCTCTGTGTCGGCACTCGGCAGGCAGTCCGTCCAACCATAATTGTATTATATACCACCTAACCGTGGTTTTTTTTTCATTCTTTATAACGTCGTCATACTAGTTGTTACGAGTATACTACTATCTCTTTATCAACCAGTGTACAGTGCGGTAGTTCACGGCTGTGGCTACCTCTGTGTCGGCACTCGGCAGGCAGTCCGTCCAACCATAATTGTATTATATACCACCTAACCGTGGTTTTTTTTTCATTCTTTATACCGTCGTCATACTAGTTGTTACGAGTATACTACTATCTCTTTATCAACCAGTGTACAGTGCGGTAGTTCACGGCTGTGGCTACCTCTGTGTCGGCACTCGGCAGCCCGTCCATAATTGTATATACCAGTGACCTAACCGTGGTTTTTTTTTCTTTCTTTATACATACATACTAGTTACGAGTATACTATCTCTTTATCAACCAGTCTATATATTAGCAGCAGACACAGTACAGTGCGGTAGTTCACGGCTGTGGCTACCTCTGTGTCGGCACTCGGCAGCCCGTCCATAATTGTATATACCACCTAACCGTGGTTTTTTTTTCTTTCTTTATACATACATACTAGTTACGAGTATACTATCTCTTTATCAACCAGTCTATATATTAGCAGCAGACACAGTACAGTGCGGTAGTTCACGGCTGTGGCTACCTCTGTGTCGGCACTCCGCAGCCCGTCCATAATTGTATATACCAGTGACCTAACCGTGGTTTTTTTTTCTTTCTTTATACATACATACTAGTTACGAGTATACTATCTCTTTATCAACCAGTCTATATATTAGCAGCAGACACAGTACAGTGCGGTAGTTCACGGCTGTGGCTACCTCTGTGTCGGCACTCGGCAGCCCGTCCATAATTGTATATACCAGTGACCTAACCGTGGTTTTTTTTTCTTTCTTTATACATACATACTAGTTCCGAGTATACTATCTCTTTATCAACCAGTCTATATATTAGCAGCAGACACAGTACAGTGCGGTAGTTCACGGCTGTGGCTACCTCTGTGTCGGCACTCGGCAGCCCGTCCATAATTGTATATACCAGTGACCTAACCGTGGTTTTTTTTTCTTTCTTTATACATACATACTAGTTACGAGTATACTATCTCTTTATCAACCAGTCTATATATTAGCAGCAGACACAGTACAGTGCGGTAGTTCACGGCTGTGGCTACCTCTGTGTCGGCACTCGGCAGCCCGTCCATAATTGTATACTAGTATCCAATCCATCCATCTGCATTGTTTACCTGAGGTGCCTTTTAGTTGTGCCTATTAAAATATGGAGAACAAAAATGTTGAGGTTCCAAAATTAGGGAAAGATCAAGATCCACTTCCACCTCGTGCTGAAGCTGCTGCCACTAGTCATGGCCGAGACGATGAAATGCCAGCAACGTCGTCTGCCAAGGCCGATGCCCAATGGCATAGTACAGAGCATGTCAAAACCAAAACACCAAATATCAGTAAAAAAAGGACTCCAAAACCTAAAATAAAATTGTCGGAGGAGAAGCGTAAACTTGCCAATATGCCATTTACCACACGGAGTGGCAAGGAACGGCTGAGGCCCTGGCCTATGTTCATGGCTAGTGGTTCAGCTTCACATGAGGATGGAAGCACTCAGCCTCTCGCTAGAAAACTGAAAAGACTCAAGCTGGCAAAAGCACCGCAAAGAACTGTGCGTTCTTTGAAATCCCAAATCCACAAGGAGAGTCCAATTGTGTCGGTTGCGATGCCTGACCTTCCCAACACTGGACGTGAAGAGCATGCGCCTTCCACCATTTGCACGCCCCCTGCAAGTGCTGGAAGGAGCACCCGCAGTCCAGTTCCTGATAGTCAGATTGAAGATGTCAGTGTTGAAGTACACCAGGATGAGGAGGATATGGGTGTTGCTGGCGCTGGGGAGGAAATTGACCAGGAGGATTCTGATGGTGAGGTGGTTTGTTTAAGTCAGGCACCCGGGGAGACACCTGTTGTCCGTGGGAGGAATATGGCCGTTGACATGCCAGGTGAAAATACCAAAAAAATCAGCTCTTCGGTGTGGAGGTATTTCACCAGAAATGCGGACAACAGGTGTCAAGCCGTGTGTTCCCTTTGTCAAGCTGTAATAAGTAGGGGTAAGGACGTTAACCACCTCGGAACATCCTCCCTTATACGTCACCTGCAGCGCATTCATAATAAGTCAGTGACAAGTTCAAAAACTTTGGGTGACAGCGGAAGCAGTCCACTGACCAGTAAATCCCTTCCTCTTGTAACCAAGCTCACGCAAACCACCCCACCAACTCCCTCAGTGTCAATTTCCTCCTTCCCCAGGAATGCCAATAGTCCTGCAGGCCATGTCACTGGCAAGTCTGACGAGTCCTCTCCTGCCTGGGATTCCTCCGATGCATCCTTGCGTGTAACGCCTACTGCTGCTGGCGCTGCTGTTGTTGCCGCTGGGAGTCGATGGTCATCCCAGAGGGGAAGTCGTAAGCCCACTTGTACTACTTCCAGTAAGCAATTGACTGTTCAACAGTCCTTTGCGAGGAAGATGAAATATCACAGCAGTCATCCTACTGCAAAGCGGATAACTGAGTCCTTGACAACTATGTTGGTGTTAGACGTGCGTCCGGTATCCGCCGTTAGTTCACAGGGAACTAGACAATTTATTGAGGCAGTGTGCCCCCGTTACCAAATACCATCTAGGTTCCACTTCTCTAGGCAGGCGATACCGAGAATGTACACGGACGTCAGAAAAAGACTCACCAGTCTCCTAAAAAATGCAGTTGTACCCAATGTCCACTTAACCACGGACATGTGGACAAGTGGAGCAGGGCAGGGTCAGGACTATATGACTGTGACAGCCCACTGGGTAGATGTATGGACTCCCGCCGCAAGAACAGCAGCGGCGGCACCAGTAGCAGCATCTCGCAAACGCCAACTCTTTCCTAGGCAGGCTACGCTTTGTATCACCGCTTTCCAGAATACGCACACAGCTGAAAACCTCTTACGGCAACTGAGGAAGATCATCGCGGAATGGCTTACCCCAATTGGACTCTCCTGTGGATTTGTGGCATCGGACAACGCCAGCAATATTGTGTGTGCATTAAATATGGGCAAATTCCAGCACGTCCCATGTTTTGCACATACCTTGAATTTGGTGGTGCAGAATTTTTTAAAAAACGACAGGGGCGTGCAAGAGATGCTGTCGGTGGCCAGAAAAATTGCGGGACACTTTCGGCGTACAGGCACCACGTACAGAAGACTGGAGCACCACCAAAAACTACTGAACCTGCCCTGCCATCATCTGAAGCAAGAAGTGGTAACGAGGTGGAATTCAACCCTCTATATGCTTCAGAGGTTGGAGGAGCAGCAAAAGGCCATTCAAGCCTATACAATTGAGCACGATATAGGAGATGGAATGCACCTGTCTCAAGTGCAGTGGAGAATGATTTCAACGTTGTGCAAGGTTCTGATGCCCTTTGAACTTGCCACACGTGAAGTCAGTTCAGACACTGCCAGCCTGAGTCAGGTCATTCCCCTCATCAGGCTTTTGCAGAAGAAGCTGGAGGCATTGAAGAAGGAGCTAAAAGGGAGCGATTCCGCTAGGCATGTGGGACTTGTGGATGCAGCCCTTAATTCGCTTAACAAGGATTCACGGGTGGTCAATCTGTTGAAATCAGAGCACTACATTTTGGCCACCGTGCTCGATCCTAGATTTAAAGCCTACCTTGGATCTCTCTTTCCGGCAGACACAGGTCTGCTGGGGTTGAAAGACCTGCTGGTGACAAAATTGTCAAGTCAAGCGGAACGCGACCTGTCAACATCTCCTCCTTCACATTCTCCCGCAACTGGGGGTGCGAGGAAAAGGCTCAGAATTCCGAGCCCACCCGCTGGCGGTGATGCAGGGCAGTCTGGAGCGACTGCTGATGCTGACATCTGGTCCGGACTGAAGGACCTGACAACGATTACGGACATGTCGTCTACTGTCACTGCATATGATTCTCTCAACATTGATAGAATGGTGGAGGATTATATGAGTGACCGCATCCAAGTAGGCACGTCACACAGTCCGTACTTATACTGGCAGGAAAAAGAGGCAATTTGGAGGCCCTTGCACAAACTAGCTTTATTCTACCTAAGTTGCCCTCCCACAAGTGTGTACTCCGAAAGAGTGTTTAGTGCCGCCGCTCACCTTGTCAGCAATCGGCGTACGAGGTTACATCCAGAAAATGTGGAGAAGATGATGTTCATTAAAATGAATTATAATCAATTCCTCCGCGGAGACATTGACCAGCAGCAATTGCCTCCACAAAGTACACAGGGAGCTGAGATGGTGGATTCCAGTGGGGACGAATTGATAATCTGTGAGGAGGGGGATGTACACGGTGATATATCGGAGGGTGAAGATGAGGTGGACATCTTGCCTCTGTAGAGCCAGTTTGTGCAAGGAGAGATTAATTGCTTCTTTTTTGGGGGGGGTCCAAACCAACCCGTCATATCAGTCACAGTCGTGTGGCAGACCCTGTCACTGAAATGATGGGTTGGTTAAAGTGTGCATGTCCTGTTTTGTTTATACAACATAAGGGTGGGTGGGAGGGCCCAAGGATAATTCCATCTTGCACCTCTTTTTTCTTTTCTTTTTCTTTGCATCATGTGCTGATTGGGGAGGGTTTTTTGGAAGGGACATCCTGCGTGACACTGCAGTGCCACTCCTAAATGGGCCCGGTGTTTGTGTCGGCCACTAGGGTCGCTAATCTTACTCACACAGTCAGCTACCTCATTGCGCCTCTTTTTTTCTTTGCGTCATGTGCTGTTTGGGGAGGGTTTTTTGGAAGGGACATCCTGCGTGACACTGCAGTGCCACTCCTAGATGGGCCCGGTGTTTGTGTTGGCCACTAGGGTCGCTAATCTTACTCACACAGCTACCTCATTGCGCCTCTTTTTTTCTTTGCGTCATGTGCTGTTTGGGGAGGGTTTTTTGGAAGGGACATCCTGCGTGACACTGCAGTGCCACTCCTAGATGGGCCCGGTGTTTGTGTCGGCCACTAGGGTCGCTAATCTTACTCACACAGTCAGCTACCTCATTGCGCCTCTTTTTTTCTTTGCGTCATGTGCTGTTTGGGGAGGGTTTTTTGGAAGGGCCATCCTGCGTGACACTGCAGTGCCACTCCTAGATGGGCCCGGTGTTTGTGTCGGCCACTAGGGTCGCTAATCTTACTCACACAGCTACCTCATTGCGCCTCTTTTTTTCTTTGCGTCATGTGCTGTTTGGGGAGGGTTTTTTGGAAGGGACATCCTGCGTGACACTGCAGTGCCACTCCTAGATGGGCCCGGTGTTTGTGTCGGCCACTAGGGTCGCTTATCTTACTCACACAGCGACCTCGGTGCAAATTTTAGGACTAAAAATAATATTGTGAGGTGTGAGGTATTCAGAATAGACTGAAAATGAGTGTAAATTATGGTTTTTGAGGTTAATAATACTTTGGGATCAAAATGACCCCCAAATTCTATGATTTAAGCTGTTTTTTAGTGTTTTTGGAAAAAAACACCCGAATCCAAAACACACCCGAATCCGACAAAAATAATTCGGTGAGGTTTTGCCAAAACGCGTTCGAACCCAAAACACGGCCGCGGAACCGAACCCAAAACCAAAACACAAAACCCGAAAAATTTCAGGCGCTCATCTCTAGTCTGAACTGCGCATGCGTCGGCGCCACAGTGCACCGGCACATGCCAGACAGCCGACGGCTGCCTCAGCCCTGCGATCGCCTCTGCCATTGACAGGCAGAGGCGGTCGGGCCGGCGGCATTTGGCCGCCATTTAGGGGGCATAGTCCGAGCAACACAGGCGTGCCCAGACCGTTAGGGCAGCGGGCCACGGCGGCTGCGTGACGTCACACGCAGCTGCTGCGTCCCTCACTACGACGAGTAGCTCCTGCCAGCGCACAGGAGCTGCGCTGGCCGGGAGCTACTCCTAAAGTACAAAAGCATCGCCGCTGTGAGATGCTTTTGTACTTGTGCGGGAGGATCGGGCCTGACATGCTGGGTGGACTAGCCCTGTGCTGGGCGTCCCCCCGCAAGTCAGGGAAGCTGATCATAGATGTGCTAAATTTATCACATCTACGATCAGGTCTGAATTAGGCCCCTAATTCAGATCTGATCGCAGCAGCAAATTTGTTAGCTAATGGGAAAAACCATGTGCACTGCAGGTGGGGCAGATATAATATGTGCAGAGAGAATTAGATTTGGGTGGGGTGTGTTCAAACTGAAATCTAAATTGCAGTGTAAAAATAAAGCAGCCAGTATTTACCCTGCACAGAAACAATATAACCCACCCAAATCTAACTCTCTCTGCATATGTTATATCTGCCCCACCTGCAGTGCACATGCTTTTGCCCACTAGCTAACAAATTTGCTGCTGCGATCAGATCTGAATTACCCCCTGAGGCAGCCAGCATAATAAATTAAAGATCTTTGGCCCTCATTCCGAGTTGTTCGCTCGTTATTTTTTTTCGCATCGCAGCGATTTTCCGCTAACTGCGCATGCGCAATGTTCGCACTGCGGCTGCGCCAAGTAAATTTGCTAAGAAGTTTGGTATTTTACTCACGGCATTACAAGGTTTTTTCTTCGTTCTGGTGATCGGAGTGTGATTGACAGGAAGTGGGTGTTTCTGGGCGGAAACAGGCCGTTTTATGGGTGTGTGTGAAAAAACGCTGCCGTTTCTGGGAAAAACGTGGGAGTGGCTGGAGAAACGGGGGAGTGTCTGGGCGAACGCTGGGTGTGTTTGTGACGTCAAACCAGGAACGACAAGCACTGAACTGATCGCACTGGAAGAGTAAGTCTCGAGCTACTCAGAAACTGCACAGAAAAATCTTTTCGCAATATTGCGATTCTTTCGTTCGCAATTCTGCTAAGCAAAGATTCACTCCCAGAGGGCGGCGGCTTAGCGTGTGCACTGCTGCGAAAAGCAGCTTGCGAGCGAACAACTCGGAATGAGGGCCTTTGATCGCAGCAAAGCAGTACTCAGCCGGGATCAAAAATCAGAGGCCCTCATTCAGCATCAGTAGCAGTTTCTCTGACGTCCTAGTGGATGCTGGGAACTCCGTAAGGACCATGGGGAATAGCGGGCTCCGAAGGAGGCTGGGCACTCTAGAAAGATTTATGACTACCTGGTGTGCACTGGCTCCTCCCACTATGACCCTCCTCCAAGCCTCAGTTAGATCTTGTGCCCGGCCGAGGTTGGATGCACACTAGGGGCTCTCCTGAGCCCTTAGAAAGAAAGTATAGATTTAGGTTTTTTATTTTCAGTGAGACCTGCTGGCAACAGGCTCACTGCAGCGAGGGACTAAGGGGAGAAGAAGCGAACTCGCCTGCTTGCAGCCGGATTGGGCTTCTTAGGCTACTGGACACCATTAGCTCCAGAGGGATCGACCGCAGGCCCAGTCCTTGGTGTTCGGTCCCGGAGCCGCGCCACCGTCCCCCTTACAGAGCCAGAAGCAAGAAGAGGTCCGGAAAATCGGCGGCAGAAGACATCAGTCTTCACCAAGGTAGCGCACAGCACTGCAGCTGTGCGCCATTGCTCCTCATACACACTTCACACTCCGGTCACTGAGGGTGCAGGGCGCTGGGGGGGGGCGCCCTGAGAAGCAATAATAACACCTTGGCTGGCAAAAATACCACAATATATAGCCCCAGAGGCTATATATGTGGAAAATACCCCTGCCAGAATCCAGAAAAAAGCGGGAGAATAGTCCGCGGAAAAGGGGCGGAGCTATCTCCCACAGCACACTGGCGCCATTTCTCCTTCACAGATCCGCTGGAAGGAAGCTCCCTGGCTCTCCCCTGCAGTCTACACTACAGAACAGGGTAAAAAGAGAGGGGGGGCACTAAATTTAGGCGCAGTATAAATTATATAAAAGCAGCTATAGGGGACATAACTCAGTTAGTCCCTGCATTATATAGCGCTCTGGTGTGTGCTGGCATACTCTCACTCTGTCCCCCCAAAGGGCTTTTGTGGGTCCTGTCCTCATTGGAGCATTCCTTGTGTGTGTGCGGTGTGTCGGTACGGCTGTGTCGACATGTTTGATAAGGAGACTTATGTGGAGGCGGAGCAGATGCCGATAAATGAGATGTCGCCCCCTGTGGGCCGACACCAGAGTGGATGGATAGGTGGAAGGTATTAACCGACAGTGTCAACTCCTTACATAAAAGGCTGGATGACGTAACAGCTATGGGACAGCCGGCTTCTCAGCCCGCGCCTGCCCAGGCGTCTCAAAGGCCATCAACGCTCCCTCAGATGGCAGACACAGATGTCGACACGGAGTCTGACTCCAGTGTCGACGAGGTTGAGACATATACACAATCCACTAGGAACACCCGTTACATGACCCCGGCAATATAAAATGTGTTACACATTTCTGACATTAACCCAATTACCACTAAAAACAAAGGGTTTTATGTGTGGGGAGAAAAAGCAGGCAGTGTTTTGTTCCCCCATCAAATGAGTGAATGAAGTGTAAAAAAGCGTGGGTTTCCCCGATAAGAAACTGGTAATTTCTAACAAGTTACTGATGGCGTACCCTTTCCCGCCAGAGGATAAGTTACGCTGGGAGATATCCCCTAGGGTGGATAAGGCGCTCACACGTTTGTCAAGGTGGCACTGCCGTCTTAGGATACGGCCACTTTGAAGGTACCTGCTGATAAATAGCAGGAGGCTATCCTGAAGTCTGTATTTACACACTCAGGTACTAGACTAAGACCTGCAGACTGCTGCAGCGTGGTCTGTACCCCTTTCAAACAGGGATACTATTTTGCAAACATAAGCCGTCGTCTTATATATGAGGGATGCACAGAGGGATATTTTGCCGGCTGGCATCCTGAATTATTGCAATGTCCATTCTGTCAGGAGGGTATTGGAGACCCGACACTGGACAGGTGATGCTGACTTTAAAAGGCACATAGAGCCTTATAAGGGTGAGGAATTGGTTGGGGATGGTCTCTGGGACCTCGTATCCACAGCAACAGCTGGGATGAAAATATTTTACCTCAGGTTCCCTCACAGCCTAAGAAAAGCACTGTATTATCAGGTACAGTCCTTTCGGCTTCAGAAAAGCAGGCGGGTCAAACGAGGGAAGAGGGAAAAAGCTGCACCAGCAGCCAGTTCCCAGAATCAAAATTCTTCCCCTGTTTCCTCTGAGTCCACCGCATGACGCGGGGGCTCCACAGGCGTAGCCAGGTAGGGTGGGGGGCCGCCTCAAAAATTTCAGCGATCAGTGGGCTCGCTCACAGGTGGATCCCTGGTTCCTTCAAGTAGTATCTCAGGGGTACAAGCTGGAAGTCGAGGCGTCTCCCCCCCGCCGTTTACTCAAATCTGCCTTGCCGACAACTCCCTCAGGCAGGGAGGCTGTGCTAGAGGCAATTCACAAGCTGTATTCCCAGCAGGTGATAGTCAAGGTGCCCCTACTTCAACAAGGACGGGGTTACTATTCCACACTGTTTGTGGTACCGAAACCAGCCGGTTCGGTGAGACCCATTTTAAAATGGAAATCCTTGAACACTTACATAACAAAGTTCAAGATGGAATCGCTCAGGGCGGTTATTGCAAGCCTGGACGAGGGGGATTACATGGTATCCCTGGACATCAAGGATGCTTACCTGCATGTCCCTATTTACCTTCCTCACCAGGAGTACCTCAGATTGTGGTACAGGTTTGCCATTACCAATTCCAGACGCTACCGTTTGGACTGTCCACGGCACCGAGGGTGTTTACCAAGGTAATGGCAGAAATGATACTGGTCGGAGTAGCACTATCTCAGGAGGTGCTACAACAGCATGGCTGGATTCTGAACATTTCAAAGTCACAGCTGGTTCCTTCCACTCGCTTACTGTTCCTGGGGATGATTTTGGACACAGAACAGAAAAAAGTGTTTCTCCCGCACGAGAAAGCCGAGGAGCTGTCATCTCTAGTCAGAGACCTCCTAAAACCAAAAAGGGTATCGGTGTATCGTTGCACACGAGTCCTGGAAAAAATGGTGGCTTCATACGAAGCAATTCCATTCGGCAGGTTCCATGCGAGGACCTTCCAGTGGGACCTCTTGGATAAGTGGTCGGGATCGCATCTTCAAATGCATCAAATGATAACCCTGTCTCCAAGGACCAAGGTGTCTCTACTGTGGTGGCTGCAGGGTGCTCATCTTCTAGAGGGCCGCAGATTCGGCATACAGGACTGGGTCCTGGTGACCACGGAGGCCAGCCTTCAAGGCTGGGGAGCAGTCACACAGGGAAGAAACTTCCAGGGCCTATGGTCAAGTCAGGAGACTTCCCTACATATAAATTCTGGAACTGAGGGACATTTACAATGCCCTAAGTCAGGCAAGGCCCCTGCTTCAAAACCAGCCGGTACTGATACAGTCAGACAACATCACGGCAGTCGCCCATGTGAACCGACAGGGCGGCACAAGAAGCAGGATGGCAATGGCAGAAGCCACAAGGATTCTCCGATGGGCGGAAAATCACGTACTAGCACTGGCAGCAGTGTTCATTCCGGGAGTGGACAACTGGGAAGCAGACTTCCTCAGCAAACACGACCTACACCCGGGAGAGTGGGGACTTCATCCAGAAGTCTTCCTGCTGTTGGTAAACCGTTGGGAAAGGCCACAGGTGGACATGATGGCGTCCCGCCTCAACAAAAAGCTAAAGAGGTATTGCGCCAGGTCAAGGGACCCTAAGGCGATAGCTGTGGACGCTCTAGTGACACCGTGGGTGTACCAGTCGGTTTATGTGTTCCCTCCTCTGCCTCTCATACCAAAGGTACTGAGAATAATAAGATGGCGAGGAGTAAGAACGATACTCGTGGTTCCGGATTGGCCAAGAAGGGCTTGGTACCCGGAACTTCAGGAAATGATATCAGAGGACCCATGGCCTCTGCCGCTCAGACAGGACCTGCTTCAGCAGGGGCCCTGTCTGTTCCAAGACTTACCGTGGCTGCGTTTGACGGCATGGCGATTGAACGCCGGATCCTGAAGGAAAAGGGTATTCCGGAAGAAGTCATTCCTACGCTTATTAAAGCCAGGAAAGATGTTACGGCAAAGCATTATCACCGCATATGGCGGAAATATGTTGCATGGTGCGAGGCCAAAAAGGCCCCAACAGAGGAATTTCCACTAGGTCGATTTCTACATTTCCTGCAAGCAGGAGTGAATATGGGCCTAAAACTAGGCTCCATTAAAGTACAGATCTCGGCTCTGTCGATTTTCTTTCAAAAAGAACTAGCTTCAGTACCTGAAGTTCAGACATTGTGAAAGGAGTGCGCATATTCAGCCCCCGTTTGTGCCCCCTGTGGCACCTTGGGATCTCAACGTGGTGTTGAGTTTCTTAAAATCACATTGGTTTGAGCCACTAAAAACCGTGGATCTAAAATATCTCACGTGGAAAGTGGTCATGTTATTGGCCTTGGCTTCAGCCAGGCGAGTGTCAGAATTGGCGGCTTTCTCATGTAAAAGCCCTTATCTGATTTTCCATATGGATAGGGCAGAATTGAGGACTCGTCCCCAGTTTCTTCCTAAAGTGGTGTCAGCGTTTCACCTGAACCAGCCTATTGTGGTGCCTGCGGCTACTAGGGATTTGGAGGACTCCAAGTTGCTAGACGTTGTCAGGGCCCTGAAAATATATGTTTCCAGGACGGCTGGAGTCAGAAAATCTGACTCGCTGTTTATCCTGCATGCACCCAACAAGCTGGGTGCTCCTGCTTCTAAGCAGACTATTGCTCGCTGGATTTGTAGTACAATTCAGCTTGCACATTCTGTGGCAGGCCTGCCACAGACAAAATCTGTAAATGCCCATTCCACAAGGAAGTTGGGCTCATCTTGGGCGGCTGCCCGAGGGGTCTCGGCTTTACAACTTTGCCGAGCAGCTACTTGGTCAGGGGCAAACACGTTTGCAAAATTCTACAAATTTGATACCCTGGCTGAGGAGGACCTGGAGTTCTCTCTTTCGGTGCTGCAGAGTCATCCGCACTCTCCCGCCCGTTTGGGAGCTTTGGTATAATCCCCATGGTCCTTACGGAGTTCCCAGCATCCACTAGGACGTCAGAGAAAATAAGAATTTACTCACCGGTAATTCTATTTCTCGTAGTCCGTAGTGGATGCTGGGCGCCCATCCCAAGAGCGGATTGTCTGCAATACTTGTACATAGTTATTGCTAACTAAAGGGTTATTGTTGAGCCATCTGTTGAGAGGCTCAGTTGTTTTCATACTGTGAAACTGGATATAGTATCACGAGTTGTACGGTGTGATTGGTGTGGCTGGTATGAGTCTTACCCGGGATTCAAAATCCTTCCTTATTATGTCAGCTCGTCCGGGCACAGTGTCCTAACTGAGGCTTGGAGGAGGGTCATAGTGGGAGGAGCCAGTGCACACCAGGTAGTCATAAATCTTTCTAGAGTGCCCAGCCTCCTTCGGAGCCCGCTATTCCCCATGGTCCTTACGGAGTTCCCAGCATCCACTACGGACTACGAGAAATAGAATTACCGGTGAGTAAATTCTTATTTTTTGCTAAATCGCAAAAACAGCTACTGAAAAAAATCTCATGCTGGGGGCCGTCCAGCATGAGAAGTGCCGCCCAGCGCTGCGATGGCATTTAAAAATGTTAATGCAATGCAGGCAGTGAGATTACCGGTAGTCCACCTGAAATTATTTTATAGGCCGTACAAAAACGTGGGCGTGAATAGATGGAGAGACTACTAAAAAAACATAACTGGAAGATACACTGTATGTGTATCTAGCAGATGTATGAACAATCTATTCTTATGAGCTAAGTTGCAGCAAAACAATTTGCTTGGAGTAGATAACATTACTAAGGAACTGCCTGAATTATATTCATCAGGTACTGGTTTATAGTGGATAGGCCATGGTCTCACCAGTTGCAGCTCATTTATACCCCTTTTACACTACCGCTTCGACCCGAATTATTGCTGGGTTGACCTGGACATCGTGGCTCAGAGTAATAGGGTCCCCGAAAAAAAAAACCAGTCCTGGCACTCCAACCCGGGTAACGAGCAGGGTTGGACCCGGGTCCTTTTACAAGCCTATGGAGAGTCAACTCACCGGCACTTGGAGATGATGTCAGCGCCAAGTGCAGAGGGAAGCCCTGGCAACAACTCAGGTCCTGCCTGCGATGTAAACAGAGTTATAAGCCACTGCGACAGCGCAAAACCCGTGTTCAGTGACCTGGGCTGGACCCGGGTGGGCAGTGTAAACGGGTTATTACTGATCCAACTTGTTAAAGATCATTTAACTGGAGGTGAAATGCAATAGTCACATCACGAAAGTCTAATTACAGACATTGCACCTATTTTATAGAACTATAAACACTGATGAGCGCAATTAAGAGAATATCATTTTCACAGGGACCTGACTGCGTTCTACTGCCTGAATATACAGTAAATGTGGAAACAGGTTACAAAATATAAAACTTTGAGGTGCAAAAAGTGATGAATAATACTGTTGTTAATAAAGAATGAGATTCTCTGTATTTGCCCATGTTCCTGATTCTGTGGGGCACAACAGGACTTTCAAGCTGTTTAATGAGGCCAGAAACCTACACCACCTTGCAGGTAACAAACAATACTCTCATGATTTCTTTTTCATAGAGACACAAATATACGTGTTCTGAAACAAATATATTTAATAAAAGTAATTTGAAATATTTCACACTTGAAATAAAAGCAAATCTGAAATGCCCTTATCCCTAGGAGCAATTTGAAACATTAATCTCTGTGAAGTATATTGGGGAAGAACTATTAAGGGGTCTATTTACCAATAATTGCATCTGAAATGCGATCTGGGCGCAATATTAGTGCCCAAAATCTCATTGCGGGATGTGACTACATGGCCCAGATGGATGAAGCAGCACACATAGAGAGGGGCTCCGAAAGGTGTCCCTCCCTGCGATGTGTTCACTTCAGTGCTGGGACTCCCACACATGCACAATCTACTCCTGGGCATGCAAAGTGTAGCTAGGGTGGCCAATCCTGGGCCATTTTTTTAATCCCGGGTATCGGGATTGAAAAATGGTCAACACCGGGATTCCCGGATACCTGGGATTGGTATGTTTCCTGTGTGTCCCATCCCCCATCACTGCACACATAACTAACCACCATAGTACCTGGGAGGGTGGGTGAGTCACTTCCTCCAGTTCTATGAGGTCTGTGCAGGGAGTAGCGGGCAGCTGGCTGTGCAGCTTGAGCTCTGACTTCACGTCACGATGCGCACGGGGACCCGGGAGGAGGGAGTTGGGCAGCGCCTGAGCCTCCTGAGGACGCTCAACGCTGGTTGGCATTAAAAAAAAAACCAAAGGACCGTCTGATCCCGAAATCCCCAGGTTTGGAGCTTCCAGTCCCGGGATTGAATCCCAGACGATTTTTGGCCTAAATCCATCTCCCGGGATTGGCCACCCTAAGTGTAGCCCATAGGCTACAACGGGCTAACACCATCTTCAGATGGCGAAAGCTGTGGGAGCCAAACTCTGCAAAGCTTGGCATTCCGGAGCTTGCCAATTTGATAGCATCGCTTCTCCAACAGAAAGCTATGTGGGTTGCAGCTAGTCAGAAATGGAGGGACTGCAGCATATATCTGCTGCGATCTCTCCTTCATACATAGGGGTGATACTAATTATTTGCGGTTACCCCCCAACAACAGCAGTTTTCCTGGAAATATGCCACAAATATTTAATGATAAATAGGTCCCTTAAAGTAATAGGAGAGATGGGATAAATGAGACAGTAGAACCAATCTGTAGCTGGCCATACACTGAACGATAATCGTTCAGATCCAGCCAATGAACAGTTCTGCACGATTATCTTTCAAGTGTATACACATGAGTAATATGAGAAATAGTCCGCAATGTTTGATTTGATTATCAATCCATTAATCAGTCAATTCCACACAGTGAAGGGAAGAGCGTGCCCACACATCGTGCAGTGTATAGAAAGGCACAGCGATTATTGTTCAGTAGCTCAGCTCCTCATCTGTTTTGTTGGATTGCGTGCTTCATTGTGCAGTGGGGGGGGGGGGGGGGGGGGGGCATGTTGCTGTGGTGTGTACCCAGGAGCTTATACTGGATAGTCCCACTTTCCAAACCGTAAGGACTGCAACATCGCATATACATGGGTGTCACCACTTGTTAAAATTCGCTCTTTGCAAATATGTGACCCTTGGCCAGAGTGTGAGATGGACGTTATGGGAGCAATTCAATTGCTATTGCTAACAAGTTTCGCTGTTTTGTTCTGCTAAATCCGTTACTTCACGGTGCGATCAGCTTGCTAATACAATGGGCGCCTAAACAATTGCATATGGCCCCGTTTCAAATGATGGGGCGATATGCAATAATGGGCACCCATTAAACAATTGAATGAGGCCACCAACCACTGAACAACTTGTGGAATATTGTGTGAATAAACACATTTAGAGAAGTAAACACACACAGTAAGCAGAGTTCCTTCTCTGGTACAGGATACAGTATGCGTGTTTTTTCCTTTAAAAGTGCAGAGTTAATGTGAGAGATGAGAATGAGCAGAGCACAGTGCAGAGACAGCAATGTCACAGGCATACAGTATATCTATGTGTAGCTATGCCCAGCCGCACAATAAATAAGAATAAAGGCAGAGGTAGCCAGCAGGCGTGCATGTAGCATATGTGCACACAGTGATGGCACTTCCTGGCTGGGTGACATGGTGAGCCTCCCCTCCCCGGGCTTGTATGTACCCCAGCCAGCCCCATTCCCCCCTCCTGTGAGCCGTGTGCCTGCTCTCCCCCCTCCCGCCTCCTCCCCGCAGCTGCCGCTTGTTGCTGGGGAGGGTGACGTCATCGCTTCCGCCCCGCTTCCTCTCTGTCTCTCTCCTCCTTGTCCCTGCGGCGGCGGCGGCGGGTGAGAGGCTGCGCACACCGACAGGCACAGCGCACTGCGAGACAGGCACCGCGGCAGGCAGCAGCAGGGGAGCAGCCGGCATGGAGTAACCGGAGATGGGGCTCGGACGGGGCCACCACCAGCAGCCACACGGGCGGGGCGCAACGGCAGCCGCCTGCGGGCTATAACCCGGTCCCCACGCACCGGAGGAGGACTGTGCGGGGCACCGCTATCCATGCTAGACCTGCAGCCCCCTTCTCCCCGCACCCAAGGAAGGATGAGCTGCACGGAGCCCCCCGAGGCGGGAGCCAGACGGTGATCAGGACAAGATGAGCGAGGAAGCCCCCCCGGAGGAGTAAGTGCCCATCTCCCCGCGCCCGCTGCTGCCCTCCCCTGCTCGCTCCCCAGATGGTGGCATTGCACGCAGCATGGGGCACAGTAACAGCCCGGCTGCTGGCTGCATGGGCCGCAGTGCTGTTGCCATGCTACTGGCAGGGCTGCATCCATACACAGGGGGCATGCCTGGGATGCAGAACAGCATGTGGGTATCGGGTGGCAGCTGGCATTACTACCTTACATGCAACTGCAATGTTACTATGTTTATTATGTGCATATATATGTATGTCTATGTGCATGTATAGGTCATGCAAAATAATGTTTGCATGTCTTTGTGCATTTATAAATGTTCTGTGTGGAGAAATAAAGGTTGCATACAAAATAATAGTAAATGCCAGGCTTGAAAGCCCACAAAGCAAGTGGCAGATAGGGTGAGTTGTGGACCTAGGCACAGCTGCTGCAGAAACTCTTGTTACATACATCAGTCTCTTTTTATAATGGCATTATATAATACAGCCTACTTGAGTGTGAGTGCTAAATGCATACATGGCGTTTCTGCAGCAACTGCAAAATGGCATGCGGATGGCTGTAGTCATACATGTCACCCATCTAGTGGGCATTTGGCATTTTAAACCAGTATATTGATGTGACTGATAAGACTGTTGGAGAGGCTTGCCCAAAGCATTGACGCATTTTCATGTGTACAAGTTTCATAGCAGTGAGGGGGCTTCACGGCGACTAGTGTTGTGATGCTGGTGCTTGTATTGCAACATTAAAATTGGCATATTCTTTTTAGCAGTGTTTTTATAATGGTTCATTAATGTTCTGCCGTTGACATATTACATAATGAATAAGTTCACTCTTCCCAGGCTTGCCACAGTTTGTGGTGGGAATATGTAGTAGTGGCGTTTAGCAAAAATCACGTAGCTGTCAGAAGCGTATATTATACCGTATCCTATTTATTACATAATGGCCATATATATGAAATCTTGTATTGTGTGCATGTTTTCCTGTTGTTTCTTGTGGACGGCTGCAGAACATAGTAAGTTGATGCATTGTCTGAGGACAGCTTGGCAAATTCCATTGCTCCGTAATGAAATACAAACAGAGCCATGCCATGTTATTCATAATAATTCAACATAGGTGGTGTATTTACCCGTGTCGTTCTTTGCAGTGCTGGCATAATTGTTTACTTGTGATCCTAGTACAATCAGAGCTTGTGCTGTTTTATATATTTTTTGTTTTGTTTTTATGCACCCGAAGTGATAAACAACCATTCAGAAATTGGTTTTACTGTTTATGGTCTAGAGATTGAAGCAATTCCGAGATTTTTTTTTCTTCTCAGGTTTGGTACAGAGAATCTCTCTCGGGAAGTGAGACATAACACAGAGCAGGTGCCACTGTTTATAACAAAAATAAGTAAAAAAATAATAATAATATAAAATAACATTGGTGTTCATAAATACCAAAATTTGATGTATTGTGAACACTCCTGCTCAAGGTGCACATAGGGAATTCTGGGTTATGTTTTCTTTCAGGCCACAGTGTGAAATATAGTAATATCTAGCTTCTTCTCTATTGCTTATCACTATGTACTGCTTATCCTGTCAGGCTGCACTCTCTGTTTGGGTTACCTTAAGGCCTGCCATTCATTCTAAGAACTTGGTTACCATGTAATTATAAACCATTCAGTAAGCTTGATGCGTTAAAGGGCCCTGAGGGGAAATTATGTATGACTTGTCATTAGATACCAGCTGTAATAAAATGTTCGTCTCTCAGATGGTTACTTTGATGAGTTCTTTTAAGGTACGAGCATTCCAAATGTTTTGAAAATCGGCATCTTAAAGTGTGCAGTGAAAACAGAATAGCCAACCGCTCTGGAATGGAAGATGTTTTACATGCTTGTTATATTGTTACACTGTCATAAATATAGCATGTATAGTTATTGCACATTTCAGTATGTACTGTAATGCCAAGATACACACTTTGCTATATGCATTGAATATGTGTTGATATACTGTATATTGTGACTGATTTTGCAGATATTTATGAATACAAAATTATTATTTTTTCTTAAACTTGGAGCTACATTTTTTTTTTTTTTTTTTAAGTATGGCAGTCCTAGTAACTTTATGGAACTTGGAAGATATACTTGTATGTCTTCAGATAAATTGATCAGTTGATATTGTTTTGCTTGATCTGTAGGTATTTCAGCAGTAAATGTATTTCACTTGTAAATATGTTAGGGGTCTCCCCTATACACTCAAGAAAAAAATAGTTTTGTGCTGAATGCCTTGTAATTGTCATAATAGCAATTTTTTTGTGCCCATGTGAGATATGGCATAGGTATCATGGAGTTACCACCACCATGAATAAATGTGTACAACCTACAGTATATAAGGCTTAAGGGCCCTACACACTGCGCGACCCGCCGCCGATACGGCAGATGGGCGACCCGGCAGCGGGGGGAGTGAAGTTTCTTCACTCCCCCCGGCTCCATAGCAGTGCATGCAAATATGGACAAGATCGTCCATATTGGCCTGCATGCACAAGCGACGGGGCACCAGCGATGAACTAGCGCGGGGCCGCACATCGTTCATCGTTGCTGCCTCCACACTGAAAGATATCAACGGTATTGTTCATATCTTTCAGTAATATTGCCCAGTGTGTAGGGCCTACTACTCCAGTGGTTCCCAAACTTTTTTGACTCAAGGTGCCCTAGCGTATCAGAATTTCTTCACGGAACCCCTAGGCCAAAAGTTTGTTATTATGAAGTTTTGGAAGAAATATTAAATGAAGTAAATTATATTTGTATGTCATCCCTATGTTCAATTGTGTGGTGAGGGACATGATTTCTTTCTGTTTGTCAACATATGTTATGATTAACAGCCAACAGCACTGGTTTTGTCTATTACATTAACCATAAATAATTAAAATTGGTCCTGGACCACCAATTCAAGGCACCCCTGCAAGTGTTCCAAGGCACCCCAGGGTGCCTAGGCACACGATTTGAGAACCACTGGCTTGCTCATTTGAACATACTGTACTTGAAGATAATTGATTTGCTTCGTTGATCAATTAGAACGTCACATACTAACACTATGCAGGTTAACCGGGCAGGAAATCCTTTTGTTTGTGCTCACATCCCATACAGGTACGAGCACAAAACAAGCAAGGTATTCCTGATATACTGTGTGCGCAGCCACATGATGGAACCTCACACTTAATTGAATTTGCTCTTGAATGTGTTGGGTGCTAAGTGTATTTTGATTCCTGCTGTTTTTTTGAAGGTGATGTCACAAAAAACAATAAAGTGCTACCATTTAGGAACTAAAGAAATGCAGCGTTCACCACCGTTGTAGTCTGTGGATCCTGGGTTCCTCTGTTTTCAAGCTGTGCATACATAACAATAGTAAAAAAAACAGACTAATATGAAAGCTCCCAGCGTTGTGTAGCCCTCTGTGGCATGAACATCCGCTTTTACTGTACAAGCAATATGGAAATATGCTGGATATGTCACATTGCTTACAGTTAGCGGGTTTTCAGCACTGTCTAAAATCTAGATAGATGTGTTTCTAGGGAGATCCGGTCTGAAGATCGACAGTGTCTAGGTCGACAATGTTTAGGTCGACCACTATAGGTCGACAGTCACTAGGTCGACATGGATGGAAGGTCGACATGTGCTAGGTCGACAGGTCTAAAGGTCGACATGAATTTTTCACTTTTTTTTTTTTTGTGTGGATTTTTTCATACTTAACGATCCACGTGGACTACGATTGGAACGGTTAAGTGTGCCAAGCGAAGTGGTAGCGGAGCGAAGGCACCATGCCCGAAGCATGGCGAGCGAAGCGGTGCACTAATTTGGGATCCCGGTCACTCTACGAAGAAAACGACACCCCAAAAAAAAAATCCTCATGTCGACCTTTAGACCTGTCGACCTAGCACATGTCGACCTAGAAACCCTGTCGACCTTCCATCCATGTCGACCTAGTGACTGTCGACCTATAGTGGTCGACCTAAACATTGTCGACCTAGATACTGTCGATAAAACGAACCACACCCGTTTCTAGGGAGTGACTGCATTATCTGATTGCCACATAACCAGTATCATATAGGTTTTTTTTTTTTGTGTGCAGCTGTAAGTTATGGGTGCTGTTGGAACTATTGTTCTGCTGGCACTCTCGTGAGGTGGCGAGCTGAAATCTGCAAAAAGTCTGTCTTTTTGGTGCCCAAACTAGTGTTTGGATGTACGAACCAGGAATTTAGACAGGTTTAGCCACTTTATGCAGCCAACTCCGTGCATTTGGGTGCAACAAGTGAGATAAGTACATTTGCGCCCGAACAGCAAAACAATTGAGTATCTCCATTGGGTGCGCATTACTTATCGCCGCCCAAAAAACAAATTAATTTTCCCCTTAAGCAGGGTAAATGTACTAAGCGCCAGTTTTCAAAGCCCGTGTCTTCGGTAGTTACAGCTGATGGATTTAAAGAGGCAATGATATTAAATACTAAAACATGCCTGGTTTAGTCTTTACTTTTGCCTCTTTTTAAATCCATTGGCCAAAGATGTGGTGGCTTTGAATAGCATTGCTTATTAAATGTACCCCCTTATGTTTATATTGATCTTGATCTTCCAGATGTTAAAATAATGAAAAATATATGGGGGGATTCAATCCAGCCAGCGGGACACAAAGTGAATGGCACCTTGTGTCCATGGGTAGTGTAAGTTAACTACAGGATGTCTGCCCTTCCATAACTAGCATATAGGGCAGTATGGATAGTGTAATGCAGTGGTTCCCAGCTGTGTGCCTAGGCACCCTGGGGTGCTGTGACTCTCTTGCAGGGGTGCCCAGGGTTGGTGGTCCAGCACCAAATCAAATTATTTATGGTCAAAGTGATTGGCAGCCTCCAACAGTGGTTTTGCCTATCATAAATACGTGGACAAACCAAAGCAAAACTGTACATCACCACATAACTGAACCTAAGGATGACAAGTAGGCGCAATTTACTTAGTATTGTTTTCAAAATTTATCAATAAAAAAAAAAACTGTTATCCAAAGGGTGCCGTGGAAAAAATGCTGATCCTCGTCTAGGGTGCTGAGATTCAAGAAAGTTTTGCAACCACTGGTGTAACATGCTATCATTACTGCATCACAGCACTAAGGTCATGGGTTCGTTTCCCACCATGGCTCTAAAGATGAGTGCACACTAGATGACGTGTACCCAGCGAGGGGACCCATTGGCAAGTGCATACACACTTGCTGATGTCGGCCGACAACACGCAGGATCACACGCTGTCAGCGTCATAGTGCATACACACCAAACAATATCATGAACGATGTATCGGCCACATTGTTCACTTTATCGTCAAGTGTGTACTCCGCATAACTGTGTGGGGTTTGTACATTCTCCTTATACTCACGTGGGGTTCCTCCAGGTGCTCCGGTTTCCTCCTACAATCCAAAAATATACTGGCAGGTAGTTGGCTCCCAACAAAATTAACCCTAGCCGCATAAAACAGCTAAACCCGTCTAAAGTCTTGCTTTGGGAGTTTGGATTTGCCGATTGCGCACATTTCTCCTCGCACCTCAGGATGCTGTGTGAAGAAATGTTATCCTCACGGCTACCGGCTGTCTAAACAGAGCAACAATTGAATTGCTCTGTTTTGCACCCCCCTAGTGGTAGCTGTGGGGAAAAAATATTGATTAGGTCCCACAGACTGTAAGCTCCACTGGGGCAGGCACTGATGTGAATGGGTAAATATTCTCTGGATATGTGTGCGCTGTATAGATAACTAGTAATAAATATACTGTAAGCTCCACTGGGGCAGGCACTGATGTGAATGGGTAAATATTCTCTGTAAACTGCAGGATATGTGTGCACTGTATAAATAACTAGTAATAAATATACATATCTCCACGGCGGTTGAATCCCCCCATATTGTCTAGTAATTACGACAGTATTGCACCCCTGAATTACTTTTTTGAAATGTTTCACTAATGCGAAAAGTTCTAAAGGCTATATACAAATGCACATTGGTGATATGAACATGGTAAGCTGTGGTTCCCATGTAGGTTATGTGTTGCAGAGGCTCTGTGTGCCAGTGTTATGTAAAGCCTGTCATTGCAATGCAGAGCTCTCTGCTCACTCCAGAGGCCTTGAATGAGCCTCTGGCAACAGTGGAGATGTCTGAGTGCTCCCTCCCTTCCATCTCTGTATATGGAAATGAAGTATGCTAAACTTCCCAGGAAGCTAGTTCTCCAGCCAGCATGCTCTCCTACCCCGGCCCCCAGGTCTATAGGTGGCTGCTGTCAGATTACCAAGCCTGCACATTACTGCACACAGCTGCCCCCTCTCACCCTACTGTCCCCATGACTGGGGAAGGGGGTGTCCTGCGTCACACAACACCCGGTTGGGGCGAGCCTGGTCAGTGCTATATAAGCCTGGGTTGTTGCTGAGCAGTGTTTGTGCAGTTACTGTGTTTCCTACTCTCCCTCCCTTCCCCGTCCGCCATCTTTCCTCTGACTTGCCCTCATTTGCATGCAGCAACTCTCATTCATAAAAAAAAAAAATAGAATGACAAAACAAAAACATTGCTGCAGCCCGGTGGTGCGAGATAACCTCGGAGGTTTGAGGTACCGACACCTTTACTCCGTCGGCTGCCCTGCCTTTGTCACGGCAGACATGTCCCAAGTACAAAGGGTGGGGTCGGATGCGGGGGGTGTTGCAGCAGGATCCTGTGTCTGTAGAACTCCTCCGATTTGTGAATAGAACGTCGGAGACCCGGCCGTCACGTGACCGCGGCCATTCATAAATCTCGCAGCAGCCTCTTCCCAGGCTCGCGCTCTATCTGCGGCCGGCTGCTGTGTGTGTGAGTGCGGCTAGTGCTGCTCGTACCAGTCGGTGCCTGTACCGGGTGGGTGACATAAGCAATAACTGGGTAACCCTCCAACTGTGTGTAAGCAAATAAACAGTATGGAAAAGAACCTTTCGTTCCCTGTACACGTGTGTTGTCTACGCATACACGCACAGTTGTGTCCACAACACCTACCCTCAAATTGGGCCAAAAAGCCTTGTTTGACGTGTCACAGACTTTGCGATTTAGCTACTCTATGCAACTGTTCGTGGCAAAAATACCCTAAGTACTTGGTATAATACTATAATATAAGCAAATTACGATGCAAAATTCATGAATAAGCAATCTGGGTAGAAAGGCGAAAGACCAGTACGAGTGAGCTGTGCCAAGCCTTGCGCCACATCCTTATGCTTAATCTGCAGCTTTATAGCAATGCCTTTGTAACAAACACTAATCATAAATACCTAGTATACCCCTTTTACACCAAAATCCTGGATCCAACCCATGCTCCAAGCCAGGTCAGACCTGGAACTGGGACTCCACCCCTCTCACCTTCACGCTGCAGTGCCGATCCGCACTGTTTACACTGTAGGTGCAGTGTCTTTTGGGCTAGCACTTAGAGATGATGATGTCCTCTCAAAGCGTGGGAGACCCCAAAGATTGGGCCTCTGGTGCCGTACGCTGGGGGCAGGCCCAGCAATCTGGAAGCCCGCTATTCTGCACCCAGCCTCCTGCACTGCCGGGCACCCAACACGGCACTGCTGTCTGCATAGACAGCATGTGCCTTGACCCCCCCCAGCCTCCCACCTGCCGGACACGGCGGTTCGGGAGGTCTGCCATACTGTAAATGGGTACCGTGTTGGATGACCTGGTTTACCCATTTACACCGCCTCCTTCCTGGGTCTTACCCGTGTCCAACCCTTGTCAATAGCCGGGTTAAATTTCCGGGAATATGGACTCGGGGGTTTGGGAGAGGGGACCCTTTTACACAGCCTGCAATCTGGGATTTTGCGCACTCCCATGCAAAAACCAGGATATTTCAGGCGGTGTAAAAGGGTTATAAGTGAACTTGTATGTGACTAACATGCAAAATTCGGGAAAAAGAACGCAAGCAAGGGAACTGCTGCCCATACTGGAGCGTCTTATGTCAAGCCAGGTGTTTCGCTGTACATTGTGCAAAAAGGATAGGCGTGTCAGGGCACATCTGTATGTACCCTTTTGAACTTTCAAGTGTTAACCACTGATCTTTTTCCCCCTCCTATAATTGGTTTTATTTTTAATCAGAAAAAGTAATGTACTGACTTTTTGCACATCCTAGTGTGGCCAATATTTTTAATGTCAACGTCTGTTACGCTTAAGCAAAAGTTACAACATACAAGTGCTTGGAGATGCTTTTTTTATTGTTCTCAACTTTTCTTGCTGTTTTTTGTTTCGTTTGTGTATTTTGTTTTTCCTCCATTTCAAAGACAAAAGTAAAAAGGATGACACTCTCAGGTATTTTCCCTCGGTAGGGGGCACAAAACAGAGCAATTCAATTGTTGCTCCAGTTGGGCGCCCGTTAGCCACAGGAGAGAGATTTCATTTGCGCTGCCTCCTGGGACAGTGAGAAGAAATGTGTGAAAAGGCCATCGTTTAGTTGCCCAAAAAGGAGTTTGGGCGCCCTTAGCAGGACTTTAGACGGGATTAGCTGCTTTTCTTGTCTAAATGCTGCCTGTTTGGGCACTTAAAAAGTAATGGGCGCCCGATCAAAGCAACAACTTAATTGCCCTGATAGGTGCACAAAAAATGATTTCATCGTCCCCAAAAGTGTTCTTACTGGTGTCAATGCACAGGAAATATGCTTTGTGTAGGAAAATATCCGCCCTCACCATGAGAATCATCTCAGAAATGTTGGTAGTTTTCTGTACATTAGGTGCCGAAATTGGTTGTATATCCGTGCAGGGAAGTCGATGGCTGGGAGGCACTGGCTAGTATTAGAGCCAGATTTCCACACCATATGTGAACCTGATGTTTCATGTGGGCGTTATACAAAGGTGCAGTAGTATATACTTTGTTACTAATAAAAAAATTATATAATCACAACTTTACACAATTTTACCAACTAATAACATAAAATCAGTTTGTTGCAGGTAAGAAAGAAGACTGGCCACAAATGGTTGGGCAATAATCCCTTCTTTCCTGGCACTGATCATGATTACATGAGCTAGCAATGCTGTTGTAGAACCTCTGCAGAAGCAGCCTAATTTTTTTCGGTATTTTTTTTTCCCAGTGGAAGACGCTCTGCCCATCCTGACTGCATGTCACTGTTACTATTATTATTATTAATAATATAATAATAATAATCTTTATTTCTCTAACGTCCTAGTGGATGCTGGGGACTCCGTCAGGACCATGGGGAATAGCGGCTCCGCAGGAGACAGGGCACAAAAGTAAAAGCTTTAGGATCAGGTGGTGTGCACTGGCTCCTCCCCCTATGACCCTCCTCCAAGCCTCAGTTAGATTTTTGTGCCCGGCCGAGAAGGGTGCAATCTAGGTGGCTCTCCTAAAGAGCTGCTTAGAGTAAAAGTTTTGTTAGGTTTTTTATTTTCAGTGAGTCCTGCTGGCAACAGGCTCACTGCATCGAGGGACTTAGGGGAGAGAAGTGAACTCGCCTGCGTGCAGGATGGATTGGCTTCTTAGGCTACTGGACACCATTAGCTCCAGAGGGAGTCGGAACACAGGTCTCACCCTGGGGTTCGTCCCGGAGCCGCGCCGCCGACCCCCTTGCAGATGCCGAAAAGTGAAGAGGTCCAGAAACCGGCGGCAGAAGACTTTTCAGTCTTCATAAGGTAGCGCACAGCACTGCAGCTGTGCGCCATTGTTGTCAGCACACTTCATAACAGCGGTCACTGAGGGTGCAGGGTGCTGGGGGGGGCGCCCTGGGCAGCAATGATAGTACCTTATTCTGGCTAAAAATACATCACATATAGCCCCTGGGGGCTATATGGATGTATTTAACCCCTGCCAGGTCTCAGAAAAACGGGAGAAGAAGCCAGCCGAAAAGGGGGCGGGGCCTATTCTCCTCAGCACACAGCGCCATTTTCCCTCACAGAAATGCTGGTGGGAAGGCTCCCAGGCTCTCCCCTGCACTGCACTACAGAAACAGGGTTAAAACAGAGAGGGGGGGCACTGATTTGGCGATATGACTACATATATTAAAATGCTATAAGGGAAAAGCACTTATATAAAGGTTGTCCCTGTATAATTATAGCGTTTTTGGTGTGTGCTGGCAAACTCTCCCTCTGTCTCCCCAAAGGGCTAGTAGGTCCTGTCCTCTATCAGAGCATTCCCTGTGTGTGTGCTGTGTGTCGGTACGTGTGTGTCGACATGTATGAGGACGATGTTGGGAGGCGGAGCAAATTGCCTGTAATGGTGATGTCACTCTCTAGGGAGTCGACACCGGAATAGATGGCTTATTTAAGGAATTACGTGATAATGTCAACACGCTGCAAGTCGGTTGACGACATGAGACGGCCGGCAAACATATTAGTATCTGTCCAGGCGTCTAAAACACCGTCAGGGACGTTATAATGCCCATTTTACCTCAGTCGGTCGACACAGACACGGACACTGACTCAAGTGTCGACGGTGAAGAAACAAACGTATTTTCCTTTAGGGCCACACGTTACTTGTTAAGGGCAATGAAGGAGGTGTTACATATTTCTGATACTACAAGTACCACAAAAAAGGGTATTATGTGGGGTGTGGAAAAACTACCTATAGTTTTTCCTGAATCAGATAAATTAAATGAAGTGTGTGATGAGGCGCGGGGTTCCCCCGATAGAAAATTATTGGCGGTATACCCTTTCCCGCCAGAAGTTAGGGCGCGTTGGAAAACACCCCTTAGGGTGGATAAGGCGCTCACACGCTTATCAAAACAAGTGGCGGTACCGTCTCCAGATACGGCCGCCCTCAAGGAGCCAGCTGATAGGAGGCTGAAAAATATCCTAAAAAGTATATACACACATACTGGTGTTATACTGCGACCAGCGATCGCCTCAGCCTGGATGTGCAGCGCGGGGGTGGCTTGGTCGGATTCCCTGACTGAAAATATTGATACCCTTGACAGGGACAGTATTTTATTTACTATAGAGCATTTAAAGAATGCATTTCTATATATGCGAGATGCACAGAGGGATATTTGCACTCTGGCATCAAGAGTAAGTGCGATGTCCATATCTGCCAAAAGATGTTTATGGACACGACAGTGGTCAGGTGATGCAGATTCCAAACGGCACAAAGATGTATTGCCGTATAAAGGGGAGGAGTTATTTGGGGGTCGGTCCATCGGACCTGGTGGCCACGGCAACTGCTGGGAAATCCACCGTTTTTACCCTAAGTCACATCTATGCAGAAAAAGACACCGTCTTTTCAGCCTCAGTCCTTTCGTCCCCATAAGCATATCTGCCCAGGGATAGAGGAAAGGGAAGAAGACTGCAGCAGGCAGCCCATTCCCAGGAACAGAAGCCTTCCACCGCTTCTGCCAAGTTCTCAGCATGACGCTGGGGCCGTACAGGACCCCTGGATCCTACAAGTAGTATCCCAGGGGTACAGATTGGAAAGTCGAGACGTTTCCCCTCGCAGGTTCCTGAAGTCTGCTTTACCAACGTCTCCCTCCGACAGGGAGGCAGTATTGGAAACAATTCACAAGCTGTATTCCCAGCAGGTGATAATCAAAGTACCCCTCCTACAACAAGGAAAGGGGTATTATTCCACACTATATTGTGGTACTGAAACCAGAAGGCTCGGTGAGACCTATTCTAAATCTGAAATATTTGAACACTTACAAAGGTTCAAATCAAGATGGAGTCACTCAGAGCAGTGATAGCGAACCAGGAAGAAGGGGACTATATGGTGTCCCGGGACATCAGGGATGCTTACCTCCATGTCCCAATTTGCCCTTCTCACCAAGGGTATCTCAGGTTCGTGGTACAGAACTGTCACTATCAGTTTCAGACGCTGCCGTTTGGATTGTCCACGGCACTCCGGGTCTTTACCAAGGTAATGCCCGAAATGATGATTCTTCTTCGAAGAAAATGGACGACCTCCTGATAAGAGCAAGGTCCAGAGAACAGTTGGAGGTCGGAGTAGCACTATCTCAAGTAGTTCTACGACAGCACGGGTGGATTCTAAATATTCCAAAACCGCAGTTGTTTCCGACGACACGTCTGCTGTTCCTAGGGACTGGACACAGTCCAGAAAAAGGTGTTTCTCCCGAAGGAGAAAGCCAGGGAGTTATCCGAGCTAGTCAGGAACCTCCTAAAACCAGGAAAAGTGTCAGTGCATCATTGCACAAGAGTCCTGGGAAAAATGGTGGCTTATTACGAAGCGATTCCATTCGGCAGATTCCACGCAAGAACTTTTCAGTGGGATCTGCTGGACAATTGGTCCGGATCGCATCTTCAGATGCATCAGCGGATAACCCTATCTCCAAGGACAAGGGTGTCTCTCCTGTGGTGGTTACAGAGTGCTCATCTTCTAGAGGGCCGCAGATTCGGCATTCAGGATTGGATGCTGGTGACCACGGAGGCCAGCCTGAGAGGCTGGGGAGCAGTCACACAGGGAAAAAATTTCCAGGGAGTGTGATTAAGTCTGGAGACTTTTCTCCACATAAATATACTGGAGCTAAGGGCAATTTATAATGCTCTAAGCTTAGCAAGACCTCTGCTTCAAGGTCAGCCGGTATTGATCCAGTGGGACAACATCACGGCAGTCGCCCACGTAAACAGACAGGGCGGCACAAGAAGCAGGAGGGCAATGGCAAAAACTGCAAGGATTCTTCGCTGGGCGGAAAATCATGTGATAGCACTGTCAGCAGTGTTCATTCCGGGAGTGGACAACTGGGAAGCAGACTTCCTCAGCAGGCACGACCTCCACCCGGGAGAGTGGGGACTTCATCGGGAAGTTTTCCACATGATTGTGAACCGTTGGGAAAGACCAAAGGTGTACATGATGGCGTCCTGCCTGAACAAAAAACTGGACAGGTATTGCGCCAGGTCAAGAGACTTTCAGGCAATAGCTGTGGACGTTCTGGTAACACCGTGGGCGTACCAGTCGGTGTATGTGTTCCCTCCTCTGCTTCTCATACCCAAGGTATTGAGAATTATAAGACGTAGAGGAGTAAGAACTATACTCGTGGCTCCGGATTGGCCAAGAAGGACTTGGTACCCGGAACTTCAAGAGATACTCACAGAGGACTCATGACCTCTGCCGCTAAGAAGGGACTTGCTTCAGCACGTACCATGTCTGTTCCAAGACTTACCGCGGCTGCGTTTGACGGCATGGCGGTTGAACGCCGGATCCTAAGGGAAAAAGGCATTCCGGAAGAGGTCATTCCTACCCTGGTCAAAGCCAGGAAGGACGTGACCGCACAACATTATCACCACATGTGGCGAAAATATGTTGCGTGGTGTGAGGCCAGGAAGGCTCCACGAAGAAATTTCAACTCGGTCGATTCCTGCATTTCCTGCAAACAGGAGTGTCTATGGGCCTCAGATTGGGGTACATTAAGGTTCAAATTTCGGCCCTGTCGATTTTCTTCCAGAAAGAATTGGCTTCAGTTCCTGAAGTCCAGAAGTTTGTCAAGGGAGTACTGCATATACAACCCCCTTTTGTGCCTCCAGTGGCACTGTGGGATCTCAACGTAGTTCTGGGATTCCTCAAATCACATTGGTTTAAACCGCTCAAATCTGTGGATTTGAAATATCTCACATGGAAAGTGACCATGATGTTGGCCCTGGCCTCGGCCAGGCGAGTGTCAGAATTGGCGGCTTTGTCTCACAAAAGCCCATATCTGATTGTCCATTCGGACAGGGCAGAGCTGCGGACTCGTTCCCAGTTTCTCCCTAAGGTGGTGTCAGCGTTTCACCTGAACCAGCTTATTGTGGTACCTGCGGCTACTAGGGACTTGGAGGACTCCAAGTTGCTAGATGTTGTCAGGGCCCTGAAAATATCGGTTTCCAGGACGGCTGGAGTCAGGAAAACTGACTTGCTGTTATCCTGTATGCACCCAACAAACTGGGTGCTCTTGCTTCTAAGCAGACGATTGCTAGTTGGATGTGTAGTACAATTCAGCTTGCACATTCTGTGGCAGGCCTGCCACAGCCAAAATATGTAAATGCCCATTCCACAAGGAAGGTGGGCTCATCCTGGGCGGCTGCCCGAGGGGTCTCGGCATTACAACTCTGCCGAGCAGCTACGTGGTCGGGGGGAGAACACGTTTGTAAAATTCTACAAATTTGATACCCTGGCTAAAGAGGACCTGGAGTTCTCTCATTCGGTGCTGCAGAGTCATCCGCACTCTCCCGCCCGTTTGGGAGCTTTGGTATAATCCCCATGGTCCTGACGGAGTCCCCAGCATCCACTAGGACGTTAGAGAAAATAAGATTTTACTTACCGATAAATCTATTTCTCGTAGTCCGTAGTGGATGCTGGGCGCCCATCCCAAGTGCGGATTGTCTGCAATACTTGTACATAGTTATTGGTACAAAAATCGGGTTATTATTGTTGTGAGCCATCTTTTCAGAGGCTCCGCTGTTATCATGCTGTTAACTGGGTTCAGATCACAGGTTGTACAGTGTGATTGGTGTGGCTGGTATGAGTCTTACCCGGGATTCAAAATCCTTCCTTATTGTGTACGCTCGTCCGGGCACAGTATCCTAACTGAGGCTTGGAGGAGGGTCATAGGGGGAGGAGCCAGTGCACACCACCTGATCCTAAAGCTTTTACTTTTGTGCCCTGTCTCCTGCGGAGCCGCTATTCCCCATGGTCCTGACGGAGTCCCCAGCATCCACTACGGACTACGAGAAATAGATTTATCGGTAAGTAAAATCTTATTTTATAAGGCGCCACAAGGGCTCCGCAGCACCCACTTACAGAGTACATAAACAAATAAAACAGGAAAACTGCAACTTACAGTTGAAGACAATATAGGACAAGTACAGGGTAAATAAATATGGCTACATCAGCAGATGACACTGCCATAAATATCAGGTGGCAGTTGACCGCAGAATTTGGTGCAGTTGAAGATAATTAACGATCAGGATAAGCACATGAGGGAAGAGGGCCCTACTCGGGGGCGTAGCCAGAACTTTGTGGGCCCCATAGCAACATTTTGAAGGGGCCCCCATCCCAATGCTTCTAGAGAGACACTTCTCTGCAGCAGTTGTTACTTTGATGCCCTATAATAGTGCCCTAGTTCATTACCTGAACCATAGTAGACACACCGCATTCAGATCGCAAATGCCGGATCCCACTCTGTAAAAGAAACGTGTACTTACCGGGTGGGATCCGGCATTTGCTCCCCCTCTGCTGGCTTTTCCGACCCGGCAATATACCGGGTCGGTTGCCATAGCAGCGGGGGGGCGCAGCAGCAGCAGGGGTGGGGGTGGAGGCGGCGCTGGGAGATGAGCTCTTCTCCTGCGCCGCCTCTCCCTATGCTGTGAATGGGAACCGTGTCGCATCGACGCGGCTCCCATTCACACTGCACCTGACCCGGTATTCAACCCGGGTATAATCCTTCTTTTATACCGGGTTGAATTACCGGGTCAGGCGACCCGCTAATTCCGGCAGAGTGCTTTCACATCGCACACTGACCCGTGTCGACACGGCAATATGCCGTGTCGATACCGGGTTATTTGTGTGATGTGAAAGGGGTATTACTGTATTTAATGTTATACCCCATAGTAGTGCCCTGGTTTCTTTTATGAATCGCAGTAGTGCTTAAGTTCACCCTATGTCACATTTCAGAGCTGCCAGTACACATTATGCCACACAGTACCCCTAATTCACATTATGATATATAGTGCTCCCCGTTCATATTGTGCCTTATTACAGTGCCCCGGTTCATATTATATAACATTAAAATGCCTTCCAGTTCATTTTATACCACACTACAATGAACAGGTCCAGGGGCATACCTAGATATATTGCAGGCCCCAAGGACAAATTTGAAAGGACCCCTATGTACTACCCAATGGCGAAAAATGTATATAACCTGTAACTTTGACAGGGAAGGTGGGCCCCATAGCAGCTGCACTGCCTGCACCTATGGTAGCTACGCCCTTGGCCCTACTCGTGAGAGCTTACATTCTAGCATGACTGGGACCAGCTGCTATGCTTGGGAAAGGGTTATAATTGAGCCGCATATGCTAACATTCCTAATAATCTCGTCAATTTCAGAGAGACCATCGGTAATTGTCAGTGTTTTCTGGCCTCACATAATGGGCATTTGCCAACCTGCATTTTAGTGATCTTCTGAAACTTACTCAGCGGCCTTTATCCTTAAACGGTAAATGCTGTTGCCCAAATAAGCATATACATCTGTCTAAATTCCACATGTTGCTAGCTGCCTTTGCTTACCAGCTTTCTTAATTCCTGCATGAAAGATCTACCATATAGGGGTCGATTCAATTCAGCGACAGTTGAATAGCGCCGGGAATTAGCTCCCGTCGCTATTCAATTCAGCTCAAGTTAAGTCGGTGAAGGCCCGTTCTCGCGGACTTAACAGGTTGAATTGTCGGGAGAACGGGCATTCTCCGACTTAACTCCCCGCCGCGATGGTGATTCCCGACAGAATCAGCCTCGCGCCGGCCGCGCGGCAGCACTTTTGTCGGATTTCCTCTCTCATCCCCCGGGAGTGAGAGAAGAATTCCCGACAATTGGTGTCACTTGTCGCTGTATTGAATCGACCCCATAGTTACAGGTAAGCACTTTCCATCTGAATTCCCCCCCCCCACCCCTAAATAATAATATTTAATGTTAATATTTTACCTGTAATGTGTGTGTATAAGAAACAGAATCAAATTTCTTTAAGAGCGAAACTCTTTTTGGGCATAGCTCTGGACATGATTTGGTGTTTTTTTCTGGTTAAAAGTAATATTTAAAAATAAAAGGTGACAAACTATAGTAAAGTCATTTGTAACTTTGTAGCCAGCTAATGTAGATCTCTTTCCGCCCACACTGACCTGCATTAGCTAGCTTCTAATAATTGCTAAGCTTTCCCTATTTATAGTAATATACTTCTGAAATGTTCATAGCATCCCACTGTGTTCATAAAGCTATTTTTACTAATAGGTGTACAACATACGGTAGCATTGATTTTATATGTCTCTTCCCAGTTTATTTTCCCCGAGGCCTATTTTCTCTGATTTCCACACCCATCCTCACCTTTTGACATGTTTCTTCAAGTTATGGCACTTGTTCATCATGCATAAAACAAGATATATTTGTTTGGCGCTCAATAAATCTGCTGTGCAGTTACTGGTGAGGATCGTGGAGATGGTCTAAATCCGTAAATGATACATCCTCAATGGATTTTGAAGACAATGCTTCAAGAAAATTTTCTTTAAATAATTGCAGAGCGGTAGTTACACTTTACACAATATGAAGGAGGAGACAATTGACAATGAAGTGGTGGACCCTTTGGGATCAACAGAGAGTGTTATTGTCATCGCTAGTATTTGAGTACAAAATGATACGTTCAATCTATGAATACAATAGTATACACATTGGCCTTTTGGAAAATATATTGTTCTAATTAATAGCTATGACCTCCTGAAGGCTTTAGAGACATTACTCGTCAGCGCTCATTAAATAGAACCATTCTTTCTATATTGCTACACCTTTATGTGGCTTCGGATTCTGTGAGAGCCTGCATAAGTTACTTTTATTTATATCTATCTATCTATCTATCTATCTATCTATCTATCTATCTATCTATCTATCTATCTATCTATCTATCTATCTATCTATATCTCATAGAAGGGAGTGGCCATTGTGGCCCAAATCAATATAATACTGAAAATGTATTAAAAAGTAGCCAAATTCTAATGTAACTTTGTTGTTCTTGATAATAATGCTTATATTATAATTAAAGCTGTTACTTGCCTCAATCTACCAACAGCCAAGATGTTAGCTGTACGCAGTCTATAATAGACAGGCTCTACTAGTGCACTGCAAGTAGGACACTGGACACATACTCCTTTTAAAATCTGCTCAAGAGAAGTATGTATTAACAACAGGCTTTATTGGATAATCTTCAAAAACGCTGAAATCTAGATCTCCCAAAAAGATATTGGTGACTACACCACATATAGTCAAGGGGGTAAATTTACTAAAATGGGAGTTCTATTTAAAATAATATGTTGCCCATAGCAAACAATCAGATTCCAGGTATTATCTTTTAGAAGGTGCTACATAAATGAGAAGTAGAATCTGATTGGTTGCTATGGGCAACATCCCATCTTAAATAGAACACCCATCTTAGTAAATTTACCTCAAGGTGTGTACACACAGTGAGATTGCGACTTTTTCCGATTCTCACTGTGCGATATGGACTATGGTCGGTATCACAAGCCTAGATAGACTGTGCTTGCGATATTTGGCTATGTGCGATTTTGACTAAGTGACAATTTTGACTATACTTTTAAACTAGTCAAAATTGACTTGCCTGCACAGTTTGTCTAGGCTTGCGATACCGACCCCGTGGGACCGCGCATCGGTTTCGAATCGGGATCGCAAGGTCATGAATTTACAGGCAAAATGCGCTGGTATATGTGCAACAGTGGTAGCACAGTTGGCTTTATTTTTCTCTTAAATTGCAGTGTTTCTTCACTAATACTGATAATATAATATCCCAGAATCTATTGTAGAATGTATGCAGGGATTTCATATTTCATAAAAAAGAAATAAGTCCTATACAGCTTATATGATATTTCTCCATTCCTGTGAGATTTGCCCAGTTGCAATATGCAGTGTTTTTCATGAGCTTTTTGCACGTTTTAAGATTAGCCATGGTTGAGTCACTGTTAGTACAATGTGTGTTTTCCAAGTACTTGTTCCTTGTACTATGTAAATAATAAAAAAAAAAGGCAGCGTACTAGAGCAGCCTCCTTTTTTCACAATGATGCTTATGAAAGTAATTTTTGCTTTGTGTATTTAAGAGGCCACTGAAGTAGTTCTAACCATCTGAGAGACATTTGAAAGTGTATCTGTCTATTTTGTGGGCTGGACTAATATAGTATTTGTGAAAATGGAGCGATAGAGTCTATAGGAAGCAGTGACCTCACTGAGGTGTGGGGGGACTTTTTGCATAATACAATACTGTGGGGGTTATTCAATTCTTATGTGGGAATTTCTAAATGCTTAGAAACTATTCTGCAATAGCCATTACTGCGAGCAGTAATGTATGGGATTAGCCACGTTTAGTAGTAAGTGCTGGGTGCAAAGCAGTTCCGGCACGCCGGATGCCGAAATCTGCGATAAATGGAGCATTGGGGCTAGTTGCGGGAATTAATTGAATAGCTCTTAGGCACTTAGTCCAAACAGAACATATTGCATTCTAAACAGCACTGAGGGAATACATACGTTTGACCGGCAGATGGGATGCCAGCTGTCATTATACTGACAGCGGCATCCCGTCTGTCGGAATTCCACAGCTAGTCCCCTCGCGGACTCACTGCACTCGCCAGTTTTCGGGCTCAGTGGCTTGCTTCGCTCGCCACAGGTTATATTCCCACTCGTTTGGTGGCGTGGACCCACCTACTGAGTGGTAATAACCTGTGTTCGAGATTCCGTCCGTCTGGATTCCGGCGTTGGCCTTCTGATCGCCGGAATCTCGACAACCGGTATATTAATTGCATCCCTCACTGAGGGCTGTGATTTCGTTTGTTGCAACAAAGCAAAACATTAAAGGTGCCCACACGCCTCCAGGGACACATCGCGAGTGACTGGACCCAGCGGGGTATACACACACACGTGAGTTTAGGATTTCTGCTTACAAGTATCTGTCATTGTGGCCTCTCTCAGGTAAAGTCCTGGAAGCTTTGATACGTTATTCTCTCACTAGTTACAATTAGATATATAGAAAGGGGAAAAGATGGGTTTAGCTTTGCGATTTTGAACCATGTGGTACCAAAATATCATCAACGCCTGGTAAGCATTCTATCTAACCACCCAGTTCATTGTCTGTCATGTTTGTAGGTGTAGTCGTATTTTTTTTTATTAGGCTTTATTTATATGGCGCCACAAGGGTTCCGCAGCGCCTAACAAAGTACAGTAGAAACATCTGTACAGAGAAACATACTGTATTTGTCCAGTCTTTTTGAAAGATCGGCTGTAGCATATACATAAGTAGATAATTATAAATGTATTTTCCAGTGCTGAAGTAGTTAATAATCCGTATGTGTTATAAAACAGAAAAGTTAAACAATGGGTTAAAATATATAGGGAAAAAATAAGTCTGTTCTACTAAGGAAATACTGTAAGCAGTACATGCTCACTGCTTACCCTGTTCTTTCCCTCTTTATCAGAGTGCTTTTGTAATTTACAGTGCCTCCTCTGCCATCCAGTTGGCTAAGGATAGAAATTGTGTTCCAATTTCAGAGGTGGAAAAGGAGTAGATGACAACATTGTAACATGCACTCTGACTGCTGCATTCTGTATACAAGGGGGCGATGTATGGTCCTGCAGGGTGCACTGAAAAAGGGTAGGGTGATTCTTCACATTTCAAAAATGGGCAGGGTGCAGCACCCTGCTGAAACAGCCTAGAAGGAAAACTACCTCATTAGTACTTCATCATGCAAAACTAATTTTAAGGCGGGTGCTCGGCATAAAAAAAAAAAAAAAAAAAAAAAAAAAAAAAAAAAAAAAATATATATATATATATATATATATATATATATATATATAATTGAAACAATGGGTAAGATGTTCGAAGCAGCTGTAAAGGTTGAGAAGTGTGCCAGTAGAGTAGTTCCCCATGGCAACCAATCAGCTGCTACCTTTAACTTTATAGAATGTACTTGTTAAATGTTTCCTCATAGCTTATTGGTTGCTACGGGCTTTCTCCTAAACTCCTTAAAGTATATGGATTTCGTTTTTCTGGTGTATAGTGTAAAGACCTTCAGCCTGAATATCTTTGTTGGAGGTCTCTCTTTCCGGACCTTGTATTCTTAATTATGTGCCTGTGATAATTACTAACCCATATCTACATGTGCGATTCACTTTAACATCTGCAGTAGGTTTTATCTTCTTCCTCCCTCACAGATCTGTATAGAACACTAAAGTCTAAGGAAAGTGTTTTGTTAAAGGAAACTTACACCCTTAAACAAAATCAGTTTACATGAACTTTACAGTTTCACTTTCATAATAAATGCAAAGCCAGATCGCTGTTACATACAGCTGTTTATAAAACATTAAACACTATCATGGCAATGAAACTCTATTCCAGTATGACAAATGCTACTTTTGGTACATGTAAAAATAATAAGAATAATACAAATAACGTTATATAGATTATGTTAGTATTAAAGACATTATATTTTCCTACGTTTTAGTAAGCACTTTGGAATGGTAAATAGGCGTGCTAAAACCAATCAATCCTGCTGGCTTGTCTTGTTTATCGATCTCATGGAATTCATGCTGAAAGCTTGCCCATATTCCAAATCCTTTCATGGAAGTTTTAGCTTGTTATCCTAATGGGGTGTACACACTGTGAGATTTTTTCTGTCAATTTTGACTATATAGTCAAAATCGCAAGAAAAGTTAGTGCAAATCGCAAGGTGTTATGCCACTTGCGATCCCGATGCGCGGTCCCGCCAGATCGGTATCGCAAGAAAAGATAGACTGTGCAGGCAAGTCAGTCCTTGCTAGATCGGTGTACTATCTAGTTCATCTCACATGTCAATGACATCTCACATAAGCCAAAATCGTAGGCACACACAGTACACATCTCAAGAAAAGTTATTCAAAATCGGTGGTGCTGGGTTCAGGGGAAATCGCAATGTGAAAATCGGGCATAGCAAGGATCTCACCGTATGTACACACCATAACACTGGCTATAAAATGACCCAAAGTGTTAGGGGGTCAGGCAATATTCGGTTGTCGGTGCCACTGGGCGCAATTACTTATTTTGCATGTTGCACCCAAACACATCTAAACCCGTGCAAACTGCTGTGCATGCTGTGTTTTGGGCCCACAAACGCCCGACCTTAGACAAAATTCTGCTCATCAAATAATGCCCACTGTCGTCAATGTAGTGGGTTTTGGGTTTTTTACATTGTGAAAGTGTAACACTAGCAGTACTACTGAAAACAGGTCAGAATATCAAAACTGTTGTTCCCAATCACCTCATACACACGTTTTGTACAGCAATGTTGTGGCACATTGCATAGTTTCACACGAGACCAAGTTGAGTTGTCTTCTAGGGTCAATCCTGTCTCCTCTTCTCTAATGCACCCTCCCCGCCTAAACAAATATCTGATAAGACATGAAAATACATGGAGCGTTGTGGGTAGTGGTAGGAATTCAACACATATATAGATACACTCAAAAGACCTGGTAGAACACACAAAACAATTGTGATGCTGAACATTCCACAGCTATTAGACTTTGCTATATATTTTGTTTTACATCTTTCAATAAAACCAATTTTTACTGCTTCTTATTCCCGTTACATCTGAATATATGTAAATAGACTAAACATATATGTACACTCAAAAACATCTCAATAGGACTGAAGGTTTTGAATTGAAATAAACATAAAGGAGATTAAACCATGAGGTGTCTCTCAGTGTATTGCCTCTTTAATGTGTGATAGGCCCTACACACTGGCCGATCCGCCGCCGAGCTGCCCGACGGCGGATACGGCCGACGGGCGACCCGGCGGGGGGGGGGGAGGAGGCAGTGAACGGGGGGAGTGAAGTTTCTTCACTCCCCCCGTCACCCGGCTGCATTGAAGTGCAGGCGAATATGGGCGAGATCGTCCATATTGGCCTGCATGTACAGCCGACGGGGGACCAGCGATGAACGAGCGCGGGGCCGCGCATCGTTTATCGCTGGAGCCTCCACACTGCACGGTATGAACGTTATCTCGTTCATTAATGAACGAGATCGTTCATATCGTGCAGTCATGTTGGCCAGTGTGTAGGGCCCATTAGAGTTGTTTATCCTTTAAGATTGAGACTGTAAGAGTGGTTTTCTCCTGTCCTATAGGATTGCTAGGGGAGGAGTTTGTGGAGTCTTTGCTGATGTTAGGCAGATTTGGTACCTCTCTGATCTGGTTCAAAAACTCCCAGCACCTATATCTCTGTTTTGTGCGTGTCTGTGAATTTACTGCATTGGTTCAGCTCACTCAAATGAAGACCACAAGCAACAAGAATGTGGAATAATATTAGAGGGATTCCCTTTATAATAGGGTGTTTTATAAGAAATCACAGCGCTTTGTCTGTAGACACAGCATAATAAAAATAAGTCATTTTATTTTCCTCCTACGTCCTAGTGGATACTGGGGTCTTGTACTTTAGTACCATGGGGTATAGATCGGGTCCACTGGAGCCTGGCACTTTAAACTTTTAGTGTGTGTATGTATGTGCTGGCTCCTCCCCTCTATTCTCCTCCTACCAGACTCAGTTTAAAAAAATGTGCCCAAGGAGCCGGGTGCACTTCTCTGGAGCTCCAGAGATTTTTCTTTTAAGTTTCTTATTTTCAGATAGCCCTGCTTGGCAGACAGGCTACCTGCTTCGTGGGACTTGGACAAGGGACCGAATCAACCTCCTGAGGGTTAATGGTTCGTAATCCCAGCTGACTGCACACTGAGCTCCTGAGGTGGTGATCACTCATCGTCGGTAAGTGTGCTCACACCAGCAGCCAGCTGCCACCCTCTAACAGATGCCGAAGACCAGGTGCGATGAGTGTTACACCGGGGTTCCGGTTCGTAGGTTCCCGGTGCGGAGTTGGCGGCAAGTCACGCGGCGGTTATGGGCCCAGAGCTGCGGTGCCCGCCGCGGACATAACAGGCTCCGGGTTATTACCCTACAATGCTCACTGTCGTTAAGGCTTTGTGTGGACTGTTCATGACTAAAATGCAGTGTTTTACACTTGTGGCCAGTATAATATTGTGGGGAACCGCACGCCATTGCAAGGGGCGGGGCTTCCCGGAGCGGGACCAGCGACTGGAAGGTGCCATTTCCTGCTGCTGCGGATATCAAAAGCTGCATGCACACTGCTCCTCCAGGACCCACGCTGTTACAGGCTGTATACACTGTTACCAGGCGGTCATTGAGAGGGGGGAGCTCGCCAGCGGTAGTGCCGCTGCACTATTAGTACATACACATTGTTTCAGACTTTGTGCTCTGTGTTTCTGTGTGGTGTGTCCGCTCCTCTGTGTCACTCCACAGGGCTGTCTGGGGTCTGTGTGGGGTGTTGGGCAAAGGGCTGCACTGTACTTTCCTGTATGATGTCTCAAGACTTGGTTATGTGTGCTGCTTGTAATTTACCCCGTCTTCTGCGGGGTCTCTCATGTGTGAGCAGTGTTCCTTTTCTCCTCAAGGACCCAGCTAACAGACACCTGACTGGTTGGATAGCCTTAAGAGCATGATTCACAATGTAAATTCTGAACTAGCTGCTGCTTAAAGAGAGAGACAGGCGTTAAAACACTCAATTGATTGTGTGGCTAAGGCAGCCGATTATAAAAAGGTTTCACAGCCCACTCTAGGGGTTTCCCACAAACGCTCATTGCCCACAGGTTCTCCAGTCTGATTCTGATCAGCCAGATGTGCATGATGATGATATGGAGGAGGACAGCTCTCTGTTCCCTGGAGTGAAGGCCCTTATTTTTGCTATAAGGGAGGTCCTTCACATACCGGATCTGGAGGAGTTATACTTTAATGTTAGACCCAAGAGTTCTGCTACCTTTCTGGTGTCAAAAATGTAAACTCCCTGGCCAGGGAGGCTTGGTTAAACCCTGCTAAAAAAAAAAAAAAATTCCTCAGAGGTTTTTATCTACCTTCCCCCTTCCAGCTGAGGATAGGAAGGTCTGGGAAAACCCCCTGGTGGTCGATACATCTGTATCCAGACTGTCTAAGAAACTGGTATTGCGTGACCCCGGGGCTGTATCCCTAAAGGAGCCAGCTGACCGTAAAATTGAGACAACGCTCTAGCACATTTACAAGGCAGCAGGAGCAGCACAGCACCCCACAATAGTTTGCGGGGGAATCTCCAGGGCTGCGGTAAAGTGGTCTGATAATGTTATTGATGGTTTAGACTCTTTACCCCAGGATGAGGTAGTTACCCTGCTGCAACATATACAGGATGCTGTGAATTTTTATGAGTGAAGCTATAAAGGAGTTGTGTAAGATCAATGGCCGCACTACTGCTATGGCTGTCTCAGCGCGCAGAGCTCTATGGTTACGTCAATGGGCGGCGGATGCTGAATCCAAAAAGGGTGTGGATAGTCTTCCCTTTACAGGTGATGCTTTGTTTGGAGACAAATTGAATAAGTTGATCTCCCAAGCAACGACGGGTAAGTCTACCTACCTACAGTTGGCTGCGCCACTTGCTAGACGTTCTTACACCGGACCCTCCTTGCAGTCCTTTCGTGTGGCAAGGTTCAGAGGCAGGGGCTGTGGGGTCTCCACCACCTCCAGAGGATCTCGTGATAAGTTCCGTAAACCTGCTCCTGCCGTCTCCTTGGACCAAACCGCCGGATCCCCGGCCGCTAAACCCTCCGCGTGACGGTTGGCCCCAGCAGCAAGGCGACTTTCTGGTAGGTGCACGCCTTCAACACTTTGCCCACGTGTGGGCGGAGTCCTGCCAGGATCCTTGGGTGAGGGACCTCATTTCCCATGGATACCGGCTGGAATTCCAAACGACTTGAAAGCCCTTTCAAGTCGGACTTACCAGCTTTACCCACGGCAAAAGTTACCTTGCAAGAGGCTATTCACAAACATTTTGCAGACAGGGGTGGTAGTTCCTGTACCACCTCCGTTATGCAATAAGGGGTTTTACACCAGTCTTTTTGGCGTTCCCAAAACCAGATGGTTCGGTGCGCCCCATCTTGAATCTGAAGTCTCTCAACCCGTATCTGCGGGTGTTCAAATTCAAGATGGAGTCTCTGAAGGCGGTGGTGTCCGCTCTGGAAGAGGGGGAGTTCCTAGTGTCTCTGGATGTCAAGGATGCTTACCTTCACTTTCCTATGTGGCCTCAGGTTCGCCATATTGGAAAACCATTTCCAGTTTCAGGCCTTACCCTTCGGATTATCCACAGCTCAGAGGGTCTTCACAAAGGTCATGGCGGAGATGATGCTACAATTGTGCATAATGGGAGTGAACATAGTCCCCTACTTGGATGATCTCCTGATAAAGGCGGTGTCCAGGGAACATCTGCTACACAGCATTGCTCTGACTACCCGCCTACTCACGGATCATGGGTGGATCCTCAATTTCCAGAAATTTGACCTGGAACCGACCCAACGTCGATGGCGTACATAAAATGACAAGGGGCAACAAGAAGCAGAGCAGCGATGCGAGAGGTGTTAAAAATCATCCTCTGGATGGAGGCCGACGCCAGGGCTATCTCGGCCATATTCATTCTAGGGGTAGACAACTGGGAAGCAGACTTCCTCAGCAGGCACGACCTCCATCCGGGGGAATGGGGTCTACAGCCACAGGTGTTTCAACAGTTAATTTACCTGTGGGGCTGTCCGCAGATAGATCTGATGGCATCTCGTCTCAACAAGAAGCTATGCCGTTACTGTTCCAGAACAAGGGATCCGCAAGCTGTTGTAGTGAATGCGCTGGCGCTCTGTGGATGTACCGTTTTGTGTACCTGTTCCCTCCTTTACCCCTAATCCCAAAGGTACTAAGAAGGGAAAGCGTTCTGGCAATTCTAATCGCCCCGGATTGGCCTCAACGGACGTGGTACTCGGATCTCCTAGCCATGGCTCTGGCGGATCCCTGGCCTCTGCCACTCCAGGAAGATCATCTTTAGCAAGGTCCGTTCGTCTATCCAGACTTACAGTGGCTACGTTTGACGGCTTGGAAGTTGAGAGGGAGATTCTAGCAAGGAAAGGTCTTCCCTCCAGGGTTATTTCCACCATAGTCCAGGCCAGAAAGGTGGTTTTACGTCAAAGCATTATCATTGTATCTGGAAAAAATAGGAATTTAATACCTACCGGTAATTCCTTTTCTCCTAGTCCGTAGTGGATACTGGGCGCCCGCCTCAGTGCTTCGTTCCTGCTTACCTGTGTAAGTATTGGCTTGGACCGGCGTTGTGGTCCCGTTATGTTTTTGGGATAGCTGTGCTATCTGGGTTTGGTTGGGTTGCTATCCTCTGTTCAGGTTAGCGCCCTCCTTTCGTTTATGGTTGTGTGTTGGCTTGTTGCCGCACCACTGTTTTGTTCTTCTCTGAGATTGTCTGTGTCCTCGGGCACAGTTTCCTAAACTGAGTCTGGTAGGAGGGGCATAGAGGGGAGGAGCCAGCACACACATATATATATACACACACACACTAAAAGTTTAAAGTGCCAGGCTCCAGTGGACCCGATCTATACCCCATGGTACTAAAGTACAAGACCCCATTATCCACTACGGACTAGGAGAAAAGGAATTACCGGTAGGTATTAAATTCCTATTTATTTATTTTTAATAAACCATTTGGTTGAAACCAAGGTGGTTAAAACCATTCATCCATATAAATCTATTTCTATCCTATCTATCTATCTATCTATCTATCTATCTATCTATCTATCTATCTATCTATCTATCTATCTATCTATCTATCTATCCTTATAGGCTCTACACACTACGCGATAACACTGAACGCTTGTTCATCGTGGGTGCCGGGTCGCTTATACATGCATGCCAATATGGACAATCTCGTCCATATTAGCATGCAGGGCTATGGGGCCGGGTGACAGGGGGAGCCCCCAACACCACCTCCCCGCCGCAGGGTTGACCACCGCACCTCGGCGGCCAGTTGCCAGGTGTGTAGGGCCCATTAAACTTTGCATTAAATCACAGCATTTTAAACATCACCTCTTCCCTCCCAAGCATTCTGGTGCAATTAGGTGGTACTCTTATATAATTGCCTCATTTTCTTTCCGCAGATAAAAAGGGCATCTGCTTCCTAATACTTGTTACTGTGCAGATACATGTTGATGATGTAGTCTTTTCTAGTCGCAGGCAGATGAAAGGGGTCACTTGGAGTGTGTGATGGGTACCAGCGTGTACCATGGCTGCATTTTTAATGACTGTTGAAAGTGTTGTCAGATGTTGTGCCCAACTGTCCGCAGAAAATTTGCCCGACACTTTGAATCCCGGCAGTTGTGCTGGGCTCAGACTGTGTTCCCTTTGTCAATCTTGCAGCTTTAAATCTTTTGAAGTTTAAAACTATCTAATGGCAACCGGATGGAAAGCTTCATCCGTGATGATAAACAATCAGGTTGAAGCAAATCATAGGAATAGAAGGAGATGGGGGGGGGGGTGGACTGCCTTCAGCTATTGTCTGTACACGCATCTGCAGCAGACTGAGACATGCTGGAGAACTCGCAGTAATTGTTTACAGTCCTCAGTAACAATCTGGAAGTAGTAGAAGTTATCCCACCAACAACAGTTCATTCTTATCAAACAAATCTTTTTTTTTTTTTTTTTTTGTTCCCTTCTGCCTGGAATGTTAAAAAGGGAATTGTTTAAAAGAAAAATAATGTACAAATAATAATTACGTCTTTTTTTGCTCCCCAGACGCAAACCTATCTACAGCACCTGATATATGCAGAGTAAATCATGACACATCACATCTGTGGGGGGTCTGCTCTTTTCAGGCGACATGCTTATTATATAAGATTTAGAAGATAATAGTTGCATTAAAATCTACAATGAAAAGTACTGTGTTTGAGTTATCGTATGCAACAGGGATTCGGACACTTTAGAAGTTTACAGTGCTTAAATGTTATACTATTGGTGAGTAATATTGGGCACACGTTGCAGTATTGCAACTGATGATGAAGCATGTGGCCCGGAAGCAACAGCCTTGACCAGATTTGCGGTTGATTTAGGTCACTATAGTTGGTAAGGGTGGAGAAAGACAAAAGTCCATTCTACCACAAGTTCTAGCTGTTTCAGTGCAGAGCATACTGACCAGCAAGGCAGTTTTATTAATGCAGTCACACAATTGCCTTCTAAAGGGGTCAATTCAATTCGGCAACTTATGAATAGCGCCGGGAATTAGCTCCCGACGCTATTCAATTCAGCCGCTAGTTACCCGCAATTGTCGAGAATTCTTCTCTCATCCCCGGGGGATGAGAGAAGAAACCCGACAAAAGTGCTGCCTCGCGGCCGGCGCGAGGCTGATTCTGTCAGGAATCAGCCTCGCGCCGGGGAGTTAAGTCGGAGAATGCCCGTTCTCCCGACAATTCAACCTGTTTAGTCGGCGAGAACGGGACATCGCCGACTTAACTGGAGCTGAATTGAATAGCGTCGGGAGCTAATTCCCGGCGCTATTCATAAGTTGCCGAATTGAATTGACCCCATAGTGTGCCTGTGTGCCCTTAGGGTGAGATTCAATTGTTTTATTGTGCCAAATCTCACATCTAAAGTGATGGGAGATTGGGGGACAATATTTAAATGTTTTTTCAGCGCACTGATTACACCCAGAGAGGTCTGGTTTAGGCGCGTAAAGTAGCTAAACCTGTTCAAAGTAATGGACACAACGCGAAAAGTGTTTGGGCGCCCAAATGGGTCACTATTCGCTCATTTCAGCTCGTCAGCCCCGGGAGGTGGGGTGCAAGCTGAAATGCAGGTGCCAACAGCTAATCGCATCCAAACGGAGCAACAATTGAATAGCTCCGTTGGGTGCCATTTACTGGCTGCTGGTGGCACTCGCCCTTAGTCTTCTTTTATTCGTATTAACATGTTCTGGTGATGCCAGAATTGATGTGGCTGAGGGACTGAACGCAGAGCTCTCTCATCCACTTTTCTCACTTGCTATTGTAACTGAATGGAGCATTGAATATTTGCTCAGGATCGTCCCAAATGTTGCAAACTTAGGAGGAAGTAGAGAAAAATTAATGAAGTATTTAGGAAATGGACAAATAGGACCCAGTTAGATTTTATATGGAACCATTTTACGGATGCAGCCATTGGGATATATGGAACATGGAAATCTTACATTTATTGTCACCAGGTAACGGTAAGACATTGTGAAGAATTGGCTACAGTGATTTGCCCAGCCTTAAGGTGCATACACACAGTGCGATGTTTGCTTAAGATTTTGACTATATAGTCAAAATCGTAAGAAAAGTTAGCACATATCACACGGCCTGTACACAGCTTGCGATACCGATGCACGCTCCCGTTGGGTCTGTATCACAAGAAAAAATAGACTGTGCAGGCATGGCAATTTTGACTATATTGTGTAAAATCTAGTTTCTAGTATAGTCAAAACCGTAAATAAAGATAGTCAATGGGGTCGATTCTATTCGGCAACTAATGAATAGCGCCGGGAATTAGCTCCCGACGCTATTCAATTCAGCAACTAGTTACGTCGGCGATGGCCCGTTCTCGCCGACAAAACAGGTTGAATTGTCGGGAGAACGGGCATTCTCCGACTTAACTCCCCGGCGCGAGGCTGATTCCCGAGAGAATCAGCCTCGCGCCGGCCGCGAGGCAGCACTTTTGTCGGGTTTCTCTTCTCATCCCCCGGGGATGAGAGAAGAATTCCCGACAATTGCAGGTAATTAGTTGCTGAATTGAATAGCGTCGGGAGCTAATTCCCAGCGCTATTCATTAGTTGCCGAATAGATTCGACCCCAATATTGGTTGTTCTGGGCTCCAGGGAGTTCAAGGAAAATCGCAAAGTCAAAATCGGCACTTAGTCAATATCTTACCGTGTGTATGTACCTCAATATCTCACCGTGTGTATGCACCTTAAGTCCTAATATATGGAGTCCAGAGGTAACCATGACCCAAATGTATTAAGCCTTAAAAAGTGATAATGTGGAGACTGATAAAGAGTGATGAATGACCAGTCAATCAGCTTCCTAACTGCCATGTTAATAGGCTGTATTTGAAAAATGACAGTTAGGAGCTGATTGGCTGGTCATTTATCATTTTTTAATCTGTCTCCACTTTATCACTTTTTAAGGCTTAATACATTTGGGCCCATTTTTCCTAGTGGATTATCTCGCCTTTGCATAAGGCTGAATGGATGTGTGTGGGAGGAGCTCTCTCCCGGGGTGAGCTTTAGAAGTTTTGCCTGTACTGTATAACAGAAGTGGAGGAGGCCCAGGAAATATGGCTGTACCCCAGGGTCTGTGGGGAACGAAAAGTTAGTAATTAGTTATTAGGAGGTAATGCAACTTCATTCTGATATTTAGACTTGCATTTCAGTGAAATGTCTAAACTAATGTTTTTTTTGTTCCTCTACGTCCATAAGGTTTGAACCACTATACAGTATATGAATAAATGTATTTTTTGCTATCTGATATAAGTAAACATTTTAGTGTGTTCTTTTTATGTTGGTAAAGATTCATGCAGATGTGCTCTTTATCTAATTAACTGTCTTGTTGCAGTAATGACATCTGGGCAGAATTAAATATACTTATCCAGAGTATTTAATTTCTGCCAGAGGTTAGATACTGCCCTCCCAGACACCATAATTAAAGTGGCACAAGAGAAACACGGGAAATGAATGCACTTAAAATATCCAGCATTTAGAAAAAAAAATAAGTTTTTAGGCCTCTTGGGGATCATGTGTAATTATCTTGTGATCGATAGATAAGCCCTATTGCTTCCTGTCAGACTCCTTTCTCTTTGTCCTACTTGAAAATTCAGGATGCTGTTTAAAGTATGGCGACACAAGGCCTACGAATTTTGTTTTGGTTTGTTTTTTGTTAACTTGTTTTGCAAGAATTCATTCAGCTTTGGGCAACCTATAGCTGCTGTTGGTCTAGAACTCCCAGGACATTTTATCCAGGCGTCAGACACCCAGAAATCAAAAGTGGTAGATGTGCACAAGGCATAGGACATGTAAGGCCTTTTAAGGGTTTCTGTCAAGACATTTCAGGTTTAAAAGTTTGTTCCAATTATAAGATGAGACAAAATTAGATGCTTTTGTAAGCCTTTCATTGCAAGAATTCTCTGCAGTCTCAGACAGAAGCATCTACAGTATATGTTCCTAAGAATATAGTTGTCTTTTTTTTTTTTTTTTTTATACTTAGATCAGTTCAGTAGTGCTTTTAGCGTTAATTTAAATAAGCCCCTGAAAGTATATATTTGTTCTGGTAACATGCGTATGTACTTCCTTTTTATATTTATACAATAGAATCTAAAGAAAGATTGTTTAATATGTTCATCATTGCGTGTCAATATATGTTTATAGGTGTAGAAGACTATAAAAAAAAAAAAAAATATATATATATATATATATATATATATATATATATATATTATTTTTTTTTTGTTTTTTTTTGTTTTTTTGTTTGCCTCACTGTAAGTGGGGCCTTAACTTAAAGAGATGCCGGTGGTCATGTGACTGTCGCCAGAACACTGACAGCTGACATCTCGAAGGGAAGTAGCCTGGTTGGGGTGTGGGGTTAGTAATAACGAAGATACTTTTTGTAAATGATTTAAAGCATGGATGTAATACCCCTTTCACACCGTAGCTTGAACCCGGTAAATTGCCAATTTTTCAGGCTTCCTAAACGGTTCGAGCTGCGATGTGAAAGGGTCACCTTCAATTTACCGTTTTCAAAATACCGGTATTTTGAAACTGTAAAAAAGCAGGGTCCTAGCCGTTTCAGACCCGTTTCATTGTGCAGTGTGAAAGGGTCTGAAACGGTATTTGCAAGCCCCAGAAGGTGATAGGCTGTCTCCATGTGTGATGTCACCAGGCAGAACCAGGAAACTGGTTGTTAAACACAGGAGACACATGAGAGTGGCTTTAGAAGCGTTTTCAGTGCAAATACATTATACAATGGCAACTTGGAGTGATGAATAGGTGAGGGAGCTGCTAAGAATCAGAGGGGATGAGGAAATCTGCAGACAAATAACTGGGACAGTCAAGGATGCACTCGTATATAAAAACATGGTTAAAATGCATCAAGCTGCTGGGTTCCATCGTATGACTATCCAAATTATTAATAATTAATTAATAATTATTAATAATGTGTGGGCCAGAAAAGTCCATTTATAATGACAACCACTGTTTTCTATGGGTGAAACAGGTTTAGTGTGAAAGGTACCAGGGGGTTTAACTGCTCAGACCCGTTTTAAGAACCGTTTAAAGAACCGTTTCAAAAGCAGGTTTTGCGATGTGAAAGCAGCATAAGTTTTCGTGAAGCGTATGTTGCTCTTGCCAGGCAGTCTGCATTTTGACTTCTGCATATTGGTGGGAATACGCAATTTCTGAATGCACAATGTTCAAATTGTAAATTCGGCTCATTTTACGGACACTTCTGCATAAGTTCTGAAGTGCCTAATGTCAACCTGTAGTCCTGTTTGAATTGCTTACGTTTTGGTGCTGTGGCTTAAGGAGGGGCATTCAGTTGTTTTTGGGTACCCAACAAGCTATAATAAATGATTTCCCTGTACGCCCAGTATTTCTCTGACGTCCTTGTGGATGCTGGGACTCCGTCAGGACCATGGGGAATAGCGGCTCCGCAGGAGACTGGGCACAAAAGTAAAAGCTTTAGGACTACCTGGTGTGCACTGGCTCCTCCCCCTATGACCCTCCTCCAAGCCTCAGTTAGATTTTTGTGCCCGAACGAGAAGGGTGCATACTAGGTGGCTCTCCTGAGCTGCTTAGAGTAAAAGTTTAAGTTAGGTTTTTTTTATTTTCAGTGAGTCCTGCTGGCAACCGGCTCACTGCACCGAGGGACTAAGGGGAGAAGAAGCGAACTCACCTGCGTGCAGAGTGGATTGGGCTTCTTAGGCTACTGGACATTAGCTCCAGAGGGACCGATCACAGGCCCAGCCATGGATGGGTCCCAGAGCCGCGCCGCCGGCCCCCTTACAGAGCCAGAAGACAGAAGAGTCCGGGAAATCGGCGGCAGAAGACGTCCTGTCTTCAATAAGGTAGCGCACAGCACCGCAGCTGTGTGCCATTGCTCTCAGCACACTTCACACTCCGGTCACTGAGGGTGCAGGGCGCTGGGGGGGCGCCCTGAGACGCAATAAAAACACCTTAGATGGCGAAAAATACATCACATATAGCTCCTGGGCTATATGGATGCATTTAACCCCTGCCAGTTTTCCTTAAAAAAGCGGGAGAAAGGCCGCCGAGAAGGGGGCGGAGCCTATCTCCTCAGCACACAAGCGCCATTTTCCCTCACAGCTCCGCTGGAAGGACGTCTCCCTGACTCTCCCCTGCAGTCCTGCACTACAGAAACAGGGTAAAACAAGAGAGGGGGGGCACTAATTTGGCAGATTAATCAATACAGCAGCTATATAAGGGAAATACACTTATATAAGGCTATCCCTGTATATATATATATATATATATATATATATAGCGCTCTGGTGTGTGCTGGCAAACTCTCCCTCTGTCTCCCCAAAGGGCTAGTGGGGTCCTGTCCTCTATCAGAGCATTCCCTGTGTGTGTGCTGTGTGTCGGTACGTTTGTGTCGACATGTATGAGGAGGAAAATGGTATGGAGGCGGAGCAATTGCCTGTAATAGTGATGTCACCCCCTAGGGAGTCGACACCTGACTGGATGCTCTTATGGAAGGAATTACGTGATAGCGTCAGCACTTTACAAAAGACTGTTGACGACATGAGACAGCCGGAAAATCAGTTAGTACCTGTCCAGGCGTCTCAAACACCGTCAGGGGCTCTAAAGCGCCCGTTACCTCAGATGGTCGACACAGACCCAGACACGGACACTGACTCCAGTGTCGACGGTGAGGAAACAAACGTGATTTCCAGTAGGGCCACACGTTACATGATCACGGCAATGAAGGAGGTTTTGAACATTTCTGATACTACAAGTACCACAAAAAGGGTATTATGTGGGGTGTGAAAAAACTACCCGTAGTTTTTCCTGAATCAGATGAATTAAATGAGGTGTGTGATGAAGCGTGGGTTTCCCCCGATAAAAAACTGCTAATTTCTAAAAAATTATTGGCATTATACCCTTTCCCGCCAGAGGTTAGGGCGCGTTGGGAAACACCCCCTAGGGTAGATAAGGCGCTCACACGCTTATCAAAACAAGTGGCGTTACCGTCTCCTGATACGGCCGCCCTCAAGGAGCCAGCTGATAGGAAGCTGGAAAATATCCTAAAAAGTATATACACACATACTGGTGTTATACTGCGACCAGCAATCGCCTCAGCCTGGATGTGCAGTGCTGGGGTGGCTTGGTCGGATTCCCTGACTGAAAATATTGATACCCTGGACAGGGACAGTATATTATTGACTATAGAGCATTTAAAGGATGCATTTCTATATATGCGAGATGCACAGAGGGATATTTGCATTCTGGCATCAAGAGTAAGTGCGCTGTCCATTTCTGCCAGAAGAGGGTTATGGACGCGACAGTGGTCAGGTGATGCGGATTCCAAACGGCATTTGGAAGTATTGCCGTATAAAGGGGAGGAGTTATTTGGGGTCGGTCTATCGGACCTGGTGGCCACGGCAACGGCTGGGAAATCCACCTTTTTACCCCAGGTCACCTCTCAGCAGAAAAAGACACCGTCTTTTCAGGCTCAGTCCTTTCGTCCCCATAAGGGCAAGCGGGCAAAAGGCCACTCATTTCTGCCCCGGGGCAGAGGAAGGGGAAAAAGACTGCAGCAGGCAGCCTCTTCCCAGGAACAGAAGCCCTCCCCCGCTTCTGCCAAGTCCTCAGCATGACGCTGGGGCCTTACAAGCGGACTCGGGTACGGTGGGGGGCCGTCTCAAGAATTTCAGCGCGCAGTGGGCTCACTCGCAAGTGGACCCCTGGATCCTGCAGGTAGTATCTCAGGGGTACAAATTGGAATTCGAGACGTCTCCCCCTCGCCGGTTCCTGAAGTCTGCTTTACCAACGTCTCCCTCCGACAGGGAGGCGGTATTGGAAGCCATTCACAAGCTGTATTCCCAGCAGGTGATAATCAAGGTACCCCTCCTACAACAGGGAAAGGGGTATTATTCCACGCTGTTTGTGGTACTGAAGCCGGACGGCTCGGTGAGACCTATTCTAAATCTGAAATCCTTGAACACTTACATACAAAGGTTCAAATTCAAGATGGAGTCACTCAGAGCAGTGATAGCGAACCTGGAAGAAGGGGACTATATGGTGTCTCTGGACATCAAGGATGCTTACCTCCATGTCCCAATTTGCCCTTCTCACCAAGGGTACCTCAGGTTTGTGGTACAGAACTGTCATTATCAGTTTCAGACGCTGCCGTTTGGATTGTCCACGGCACCCCGGGTCTTTACCAAGGTAATGGCCGAAATGATGATTCTTCTTCGAAGAAAAGGCGTCTTAATTATCCCTTACTTGGACGATCTCCTGATAAGGGCAAGGTCCAGGGAACAGTTAGAGGTCGGAGTAGCACTATCTCAAGTAGTGCTACGACAGCACGGGTGGATTCTAAATATTCCAAAATCGCAGCTGATTCCGACGACACGTCTGCTGTTCCTAGGGATGATTCTGGACACAGTCCAGAAAAAGGTGTTTCTCCCGGAGGAGAAAGCCAGGGAGTTATCCGAGCTAGTCAGGAACCTCCTAAAACCAGGCCAAGTGTCAGTGCATCAATGCACAAGGGTCCTGGGAAAAATGGTGGCTTCGTACAAAGCGATTCCATTCGGCAGATTCCACGCAAGAACTTTCCAGTGAGATCTGCTGGACAAATGGTCCGGATCGCATCTTCAGATGCATCAGCGGATAACCCTGTCTCCGAGGACAAGGGTGTCTCTCCTGTGGTGGTTGCAGAGTACTCATCTTCTAGAGGGTCGCAGATTCGGCATTCAGGACTGGGTCCTGGTGACCACGGATGCCAGCCTGAGAGGCTGAGGAGCAGTCACACAGGGAAGAAATTTCCAGGGCTTGTGGTCAAGCATGGAAACGTCATTTCACATAAATATCCTGGAACTAAGGGCCATTTACAATGCCCTAAGTCAAACAAGGCCTCTGCTTCAGGGTCAGCCGGTGTTGATCCAGTCGGACAACATCACGGCAGTCGCCCACGTAAACAGACAGGGCGGCACAAGAAGCAGGAGAGCGATGGCAGAAGCTGCAAGGATTCTTCGCTGGGCGGAAAATCATGTGATAGCACTGTCAGCAGTGTTCATTCCCGGAGTGGACAACTGGGAAGCAGATTTTCTCAGCAGACACGATCTCCACCCGGGAGAGTGGGGACTTCATCCAGAAGTCTTCCAAGTGATTGTAAACCGTTGGGAAAAACCAAAGGTGGACATGATGGCGTCCCGCCTCAACAAAAAACTAGACAGGTATTGCGCCAGGTCAAGGGACCCTCAGGCAATAGCGGTGGACGCTCTGGTAACACCGTGGGTGTACCAGTCAGTGTATGTGTTCCCTCCTCTGCCTCTCATACCCAAGGTACTGAGGATTATAAGACGGAGAGGAGTAAGAACTATACTCGTGGCTCCGGATTGGCCAAGAAGGACTTGGTACCCGGAACTTCAAGAGATGCTCACGGAGGATCCGTGGCCTCTACCTCTAAGAAGGGACCTGCTCCAGCAAGGACCCTGTCTGTTCCAAGACTTACCGCGGCTGCGTTTTACGGCATGGCGGTTGAACGCCGGATCCTGAAGGAAAAAGGCATTCCAGATGAAGTCATTCCTACCCTGATCAAAGCCAGGAAGGATGTAACTGCACAACATTATCACCGTATTTGGAGGAAATATGTTGCGTGGTGCGAGGCCAGGAAGGCCCCGACAGAGGAATTTCAACTAGGTCGTTTCCTGCATTTCCTGCAAACAGGACTGTCCATGGGCCTAAAATTAGGATCCATTAAGGTTCAAATTTCGGCCTTGTCGATTTTCTTCCAGAAAGAATTGGCTTCAGTTCCTGAAGTCCAGACTTTTGTAAAGGGGGTACTGCATATACAGCCGCCCTTTGTGCCTCCAGTGGCACCCTGGGATCTCAATGTGGTTTTGGGATTCCTAAAATCTCATTGGTTCGAACCACTTGCCACAGTGGATTTAAAATATCTCACATGGAAAGTGGTAATGCTGTTGGCCCTGGCTTCAGCCAGGTGCGTATCAGAATTGGCGGCTTTATCCTATAAAAGCCCTTACCTGATATTTCATTCGGATAGGGCGGAATTGAGGACTCGCCCTCAATTTCTCCCTAAGGTGGTTTCAGCGTTTCACCTAAACCAACCTATTGTGGTGCCTGCGGCTACTGGGGACTTGGAGGATTCCAAGTTAATGGATGTAGTCAGGGCCCTGAAAATATGTTTCCAGGACGGCTGGAGTCAGGAAATCTGACTCGCTGTTTATATTGTATGCACCCAACAAGCTGGGTGCTCCTGCTTCTAAGCAGACTATTGCTCGTTGGATTTGTAGTACAATTCAGCTTGCACATTCTGTGGCAGGCCTGCCACAGCCAAAATCTGTCAATGCCCATTCCACAAGGAAGGTGGGCTCATCTTGGGCGGCTGCCCGAGGGGTCTCGGCTTTACAACTTTGCCGAGCAGCTACGTGGTCAGGGGAAAACACGTTTGTAAAATTCTACAAATTTGATACCCTGGCTAAGGAGGACCTGGCGTTCTCTCATTCGGTGCTGCAGAGTCATCCGCACTCTCCCGCCCGTTTGGGAGCTTTGGTATAATCCCCATGGTCCTGACAGAGTCCCAGCATCCACAAGGACGTCAGAGAAAATAAGAATTTACTTACCGATAATTCTATTTCTCGTAGTCCGTAGTGGATGCTGGGCGCCCATCCCAAGTGCGGATTGTCTGCAATACTTGTACATAGTTATTGTTGCCAAAAATTCGGGTTTTTGTTGTAGTGAGCCATCTGTTCTGGAGGCTCCTCATGTTATCATACTGTTAACTGGGTTTAGATCACAAGTTATATGGTGTGATTGGTGTGGCTGGTATGAGTCTTACCCGGGATTCAAAATCCTTCCTTATTGTACGCTCGTCCGGGCACAGTATATTAACTGAGGCTTGGAGGAGGGTCATAGGGGGAGGAGCCAGTGCACACCAGGTAGTCCTAAAGCTTTTACTTTTGTGCCCAGTCTCCTGCGGAGCCGCTATTCCCCATGGTCCTGACGGAGTCCCAGCATCCACTACGGACTACGAGAAATAGAATTATCGGTAAGTAAATTCTTATTTTCTGCTTGCACCCTCCTGAGGTGATGAGCAGACATCCACCTAAAAGCAGTGCATCCAGGACTCTGCACGGGTTTAGTCAATTTGCGTATCTAAACACAGTGCATTCTGGCACAACATGTGCGAAAAATGATGGGTTCTTGCAGCTGTCGGCAAAACAATTATCACTCAATACTTACGGGTGCCCAAAAACAATTGAAACCCCCCCTCAAGTTAGCAATCCATCTCAACACATCTAATATGTTTTTTATGTGGATAGCATTAAAGTTAATTGCATAAAACAAAGAAAATCAATTGTCTGCCGCCACTAGATGGTGCCCCATGCAGCAATTCAATTGTTGCTCCATTCGGGCGCGATTGTAGAGACACCTTTTTCTTCTCGCAGCCCCCCAGTGCTGGGAGAAGAAATGTGCGGAGTGACCCGTTTGGGCACCCAAACGGCACTTTTCATGTTCAGAACTTTAGTTGGGTTTGGCCATTTTACGTGGCTAAACCCGGCACTTGTAGGCGCGAACAGCGCACTAAAAAAAAAAAGTGAATAGTACTGCACAATCTCCCGTCATAAACAAATGAATTCCTCCTATGTGTTATTCATTGCAATAAGATGAACTCCATCTGTATGTTGGATGCTCAGAATAGCTTCATTTGTCCATTCCACAAGCCTGTATCGGACATGAGGTTGTTAGAAATTATTTGTGGGATGAATATATTTTTATTGCTGTTTGAGCAGTTTTGAAGTTTAGTTTTATCAGCGATTTAATGTAAAACACACACACTTCTTTTGGAATGATCATTTGCCATGAATTTCATATTGCAGTCAATAAATTACAAGACACTGGCCATGCACAGTAACACATTGTTATTTTTTTTGTTCTTCCTGTATCCTGTGGTTTTTTTATTTTATTTTTTTACTTACCACAATAGAAAATAGCCTTGCAAAAGCCTGGTTTAGATAAAACTTACCACAACAGAATGTATGGGGCTTCTGGATGAGTTGCTAGCTGATGATAAAACCAGTATATGTTTTTTATTAAATAGCCTCAAAAGAGATGTCTTAGAAGTAAGGAAACGTACAAGCCCTTTCATCATTATTATTCTTATTATTATTTATTATTATTATTATTATTATTGTATGTGGTATACAACCTTGAATGCAGATGACACTCCATTACTATTAAATTAATGGCCTTTTAGCATGCAAAATACTAACATGTCTTGGGAACACAAACCTTTAAGAAGGCTTTATCCTAATCATGTATCATTGCATGTGTATTGCAATACTTGTTTTCTAGGTAATTTGCAGATATTAAGCCATAAAAAAAAGCTTATGTAAAAAAAAATTGACAGTCTAATTAAGTACGCCCAACCGAGTGTTACGCTGGGAACACACTGTGCAATTATCTTTTAGACCATTGCAGTAAACAAGATAGGTTATTGTATATTGTGTATACATGTACATGTGTCCTCATACACTATTGCCGCAGTTGAGCCAAACAGCCGTTCTCGGAGCACCAGATCCAGGGCGGTGGTGGCGCTGCAAACACCCTACAAGGGGAATTTAATTGTTTATCGTGCGTGCCTCGTGCCCAATGACTAGTTTGTGAGGCGCTATTCAATTGTTTGTTTTTTGTCGCTATTGGGATCCCGACCAGGCCACTTTTTGCTCATTTCCGCTTGCCATCTCTGGGTGCTGCGAGCTGAAATGCCAGTGCTGGCCGTTGTTCGCGCCTGAACAGAACAACAATTGAATTACTCGGTCAGGTGTCATCTAGACGGGAGATCACTAAAGACGGGAGCACATAAACAAATATATTGCCGCTGTAATGGAAATGTAGTGTAAATAGATCATATAAGTCCTAGTCTTCAAACTTCATATAGCTGTGCATTCCCCAAATGTTAGGAAAACTCCATACTATTACAGTACAAGACATTCATCCATTGTCTTGTACTGTAAGTCACTGTTTTCTTGTTTGCTCATTTGTTTCTGTGCTTTGTCAGATGCTGCGGAACCCTTGTGGCGCCATATAAAGGATGATGATGATAGCATCCCTATATACATACAGATTATGTGAATGGAAGATAATGGAAATACTCCATATACATTCATGATATCCCCTTCCCTCTGTACTTTTTTACGTACAGTAAATGTCAAATATACCTGCAACAGTCAGAACTAGCATAATTAAAAAATTTACAAAAATGACTTCAGGTGATATTGTGCCTCAGTAATTAAAAACAAAGTACTGCAAGTTATGTGGGACCACAATGGTAAGACAAGTGGTTATACTAAATAGTACACCACAACAAATATGTGCAAAATGTAGTAGAATGCAGTGCTGTGCAGTTGAGGACAAACTTCTAAGAAATTTCATTCAGTTATATAGAAAAAGTTCAACTGCTGTTTTTATAGTATGTATAATTAAAAAACAAACAAAAAACTGTTCAAATGTTCAGTATGCATCAGAGCACGCCTTACTTATCCCCTCTGTCAAGTTTTTTTTTTTTTAACAACAATTGTCATCACAAGATTCGTCCGTGGGGCACGATTCAATTCGATGACAGTTGCATAGCGCCGGGAATTAGTTCCCGGGGCTATTCAATACAGTGCAGTGTTAAGTCGGAGAATGCCCGTTCTCCCGGACTAAACAATGCAATCCCACAATAATTACTTGCAGTACTTGTGATGTCTTTGTGATTTTCCTGTTTGAATATTTCATTTACATGGAAAGCTTGCTCCTCAGCCGGTTGCAAGCTTAAATAGTGATTCCTCTCCTCTCCCCCCGATTCACTTATTTTTGCAAGCCCACTCTCCCGTCTAAAGTGACAGGAGATCGGGAAGCACAATTCAATTTGTTTTGGGGGTTTTTTTTATGCGCTGATCATACTCTGACAGACCAGGTTTAGCCGAATAAAACTGCTAAATCCAACCGAAGTGCTGGGCAAGACGTAGAAAGTGCCATTTATACGCCCAAACAGTTCACTTCTCCAGCACTGGTAGCAAGCACACCCATGTGGCTGCACAATTGAATTCATGCATGCCAACGCAGCAGCCTATTAAATAATTGAATTCCCCACTAATATATTTTTTCACACAATCCTCCTATTTATCCAGTATCCTCACCATGACCTTTCCTTGTTTGTCACGGCAAACGCTCTTTTCAACTGCACCTCTACTTTCATTTCCATACCATCCCCCGCCTATATGCAGAGTGGTAAATTGACTGAAGGTTCTAAAATTAAAAAGCTGTTATGTTGCCCATAGCAACCAGATTCTGTCTGTCATTTCTCTATTGCATCCTAGAAAATGATAGAATCTGATTGGTTGCTATGGGCAACATCGCCACTTTTCAATTTTAGAACCTTTAGTAAATTTACCACATATCCTCACTCTACTATTCACTCTGATTTATTATTTTCTTGCTTTTCAAACACTTCTACCTCCTTGTCCTGGTTATCTAGCATGTGTCTTTTCCCCTTAGACGTTGTGGAGGGAGTTCAATTGTTTTTGCCACCCCCTTTGTCTGCAGTTATTCAATTGTTTCTGCCAATGGGCACGCTCAGCTTGATTTTTGCTCACAGCCTCCTATGATCGCAAGCAGAAATGTGCAAAAAGTGTCCTGTTTGGGCACTCAAGTACTTTAGTCTGGGTTTGCACTGCTAATCCCGGTCTAAAAAAATAATAAAACGAGGGCGATGTTATGATGCAGCAAACCTCAGTTAATAGCAGAAGAGTCCTAGCTGTGAATGCAAGGTATAAGACATCGTTCGATGAGAAGTCCCATGCATTGTCTTGGCTCTTGGTCCAGCCCACAGAATTGCCGCTCCCACTGTGTTTTAAGTGATAATAACATCTTAAGATTCCACAGGGTTTGGTTTCCCTGAGGATAGCATTTTAGTAATATAAATGGATGTGTTATTATGAGTAAATTTAACGCTATCTATGGTCTATATTTTAGTTTAGACTCGTTCTTTTAATTTTTTGTTCAGTGAAAATTTTATTAGGATGAATCCTTCTTAAAGTGCAATGTATAATACACCCAGAATTGTAAAAGTAAACATCCCGCTCTTCCTGTTTTCATCGCTTGCCTATTTCCTTCACATTACGTATTTTTTTCAGTATTACTCCATTTTGTAGACAATAAGGACACGAGAAGTGTTTCCTGCAGATGTTGTTCTTTGAATATCTGCTATTAAACCTACTGCTATAACATTCCAAGGCCTTATGTTGCCTAGATAACAGTGCACATTGGTGAACAGCTCAAAATATTTAGGGTGCTCCGTGTTCTTCAATCACAGTATTGTTGCGATAAACGTGTCTCCAGATCTGCAACACTGCTGTCAGACTGTTAGGGCCGAAACACACGAGGCGGCTGGCGCCGCCCGGCAAACACCCGGCCGGCTTTAAACCGCTGCCGTGATGTAAAGACACATGCAAGGCAATGTGTCCTTACACACGGCACGGTCCCGGCCCGGCTGCCGGGTTGCAGCCGGCTCTCACCACTGGAAGGTCCGGCGCCGGGCCGTCTTTGTAGCCAGTAAACCGTGTGCGTGAAGGGGAGCTTTCACACACAATGGTTTTTTCTCAAGCCGTGTCTGATGCTGCGCATGCGCACAGCATCACACACGGCTCAAAGCCGTCCTGTGTGAGCGACTCTGTCGGTTTCTCCCGGATGGCAAAAAGCCGGACAAAGTTTGTCCGGCTTTTTGCCATCTGGGAGAAACCGGCCAGTGTGTTACAGCCCTTAGTGACTAAAGGGAGTATTCTTTTTTCATGTATTGTTATGAAAACCAGTGGTTGCTAAAATTGCTTGAATCATCTCACCCTAGGCTGAAAGTTTTCTTACAGAGAAAAAAGTATTAAATTAAATAAACTCTGCTAATACAGTGGTGCTTGAAAGTTTGTGAACCTTTCGTAATTTCCTATATCTCTGCTGAAATTTGGCCTAAAATTACCTCCAATTTTCACACTAGTCCTAAAAGTAGATAAAGCGAACCAAATCAAATCAAACAAATGAGACAAAAAAATTAGATGTGCTATTATTATTATTATTTCTCTGACGTCCTAGTGGATGCTGGGAACTCCGTAAGGACCATGGGGATAGCGGGCTCCGAAGGAGACTGGGCACTCTAAGAAAGAATTAGGACTACCTGGTGTGCACTGGCTCCTCCCTCTATGCCCCTCCTCCAGACCTCAGTTAGAATCTGTGCCCGGCTCGAGCTGGATGCACACTAGGGGCTCTCCTGAGCTTCCAGAAAAGAAAGTATATTTAGGTTTTTTATTTTCAGTGAGATCTGCTGGCAACAGACTCACTGCTACGAGGGACTTAGGGGAGAGAAGTGAACCTACCTGCTTGCAGCTAGCTTGGGCTTCTAGGCTACTGGACACCATTAGCTCCAGAGGGATCGAACACAGGCCCAGCCTCGGTCGTCCGGTCCCAGAGCCGCGCCGCCGTCCCCCTTACAGAGCCAGAAGCAAGAAGAACGTCCAGGAAATCTGCGGCTGAAGACTCCGGTCTTCATTAAGGTAGCGCACAGCACTGCAGCTGTGCGCCATTGCTCCCCATGCACACCTCACACTCCGGTCACTGATGGGTGCAGGGCGCTGGGAGGGGGGGGGGGGGGGCGCCCTGGGCTGCAATAAGATTACCTTACATTGGCAAAAATACACATAATATAGTCATTAAGACTATATATGTGTGTAAAATCCCCTGCCATATATCCATGAAAAAAGCGGGAGAAGTCCGCCGTGAAGGGGGCGGGGCTATCTCCCTCAGCACACTGGCGCCATTTGCTCTCACAGCTCCGCTGGAAGGACGCTCCCCAGGCTCTCCCCTGCAGTTTCCAGGCTCAATAGGGTAAAAAAGAGAGGGGGGGCACTAAATTTAGGCGCAAATACATATATATTTCTCTAATGTCCTAAGTGGATGCTGGGGACTCCGTAAGGACCATGGGGAATAGCGGCTCCGCAGGAGACTGGGCACATCTAAAGAAAGCTTTAGGACTATCTGGTGTGCACTGGCTCCTCCCCCTATGACCCCCCTCCAAGCCTCAGTTAGATCTTTGTGCCCGAACGAGAAGGGTGCACACTAGGGGCTCTCCTGAGCTTCTTAGTGAAAGTTTTAGTTTAGGTTTTTTATTTTCAGTGAGACCTGCTGGCATCAGGCTCACTGCATCGAGGGACTAAGGGGAGAAGAAGCGAACTCACCTGCGTGCAGAGTGGATTGGGCTTCTTAGGCTACTGGACATTAGCTCCAGAGGGACGATCACAGTCCCAGCCTGGATGGGTCCCAGAGCCGCGCCGCCGGCCCCCTTACAGAGCCAGAAGGCAGAAGAGGCCTGGAAAATCGGCGGCAGAAGACGTCCTGTCTTCAACAAGGTAGCGCACAGCACTGCAGCTGTGCGCCATTGCTCTCAGCACACTTCACACTCCGGTCACTGAGGGTGCAGGGCGATGGGGGGGGGGGCGCCCTGAGACGCAATAAAAAACACCTTGGATGGCAAAAAATGCATCACATATAGCTCCTGGGCTATATGGATGCATTTAACCCCTGCCAGAATACATAGAAAAACGGGAGATAGGCTCCGCCCCCTTATCGGCGGCCTTATCTCCTCAGCACACTGGCGCCATTTTCCCTCACAGCTCCATTGGAGGGAAGCTCCCTGTCTCTCCCCTACAGTCACTACACTACAGAAAGGGTTAAAAAAGAGAGGGGGGGGCACTAATTACGCGCAGTATTAAAGATACAGCAGCTATAAGGGGAAAAACACTTATATAAGGTTATCCCTGTGTATATATATATATATATATATATAGCGCTCTGGTGTGTGCTGGCAAACTCTCCCTCTGTCTCCCCAAAGGGCTAGTGGGGTCCTGTCCTCTATCAGAGCATTCCCTGTGTGTGTGCTATATGTCGGTACGTTTGTGTCGACATGTATGAGGAGAAAAATGATGTGGAGACGGAGCAGATTGCCTGTAATAGTGATGTCACCCCCTAGGGGGTCGACACCTGAGTGGATGAACTGTTGGAAGGAATTACGTGACAGTGTCAGCTCTGTATAAAAGACAGTGGTTGACATGAGACAGCCGGCTACTCAGCTTGGGCCTGTCCAGACGTCTCATAGGCCGTCAGGGGCTCTAAAGCGGCCGTTACCTCAGATGGCAGATATAGACGCCGACACGGATACTGACTCCAGTGTCGACGGTGAAGAGACAAATGTGACTTCCAGTAGGGCCACACGTTACATGATTGAGGCAATGAAAAATGTTTTACACATTTCTGATAATACAAGTACCACCAAAAAGGGGTATTATGTTCGGTGAGGAAAAACTACCTGTAGTTTTCCTGAATCTGAGAAATTAAATGAGGTGTGTGATGATGCGTGGTTTTCCCCCGATAACAACTGATAATTTCTAAAATGTTATTGGCATTTTATCCTTTCCCGCCAGAGGTTAGGGTGCGTTGGGAAACACCCCCTAGGGTGGATAAAGCGCTCACACGCTTGTAAGGGCTCTACCCTCTCCTGAGATGGCCGCCCTTAAGGATCCTGCTGATAGAAAGCAGGAGGGTATCCTAGAATGTATTTACACACATACTGGTGTTATACTGCGACCAGCAATCGCCTCAGCCTGGATGTGCAGTGCTGGGTTGGCGTGGTCGGATTCCCTGACTAAAAATATTGATACCCTAGATAGGGACAGTATATTTTTGCCTATAGAGCATTTAAAAGATGCATTTCTATATATGCGTGATGCACAGCGGAATATTTGCCGACTGGCATCAAGTCTAAGTGCGTTGTCCATTTCTACCAGTAGAAGGTTATGGACACGTCAGTGGTCAGGTGATGCGTATTCCAAACGGCATTTGGAAGTATTGCCTTATTAAAGGGAGGAGTTATTTGGGGTCGGTCTTTCAGACCTGGTGGCCACGGCAACAGCTGGGAAATCCACGTTTGTACCCCAGGTCGCCTCTCAACATGAGAAGACGCCGTATTATCAGGCGCAGTCTTTTCGTGGACAAGCGGGCAAAAGGTTCCTCATTCCTGCCCCGTGACAGAGGGAGAGGAAAAAGGCTGCAGAAATCAGCCAGTTCCCAGGAACAGAAACCCTCTCCCGCCTCTGCCAAGCCCTCAGTATGACGCTGGGGCTTTACAAGCAGAATCAGGCACGGTGGGGGGCCCGTCTCAATGAATTTCAGCGCGCAGTGGGCTCAATCGCAAGTAGACCCCTGGATCCTTCAGGTGATATCTCAGGGGTACAAATTAGAATTCGAGACGTCTCCCCCTCGCCGTTTCCTAAAGTCGGCTTTACCGATGTCTCCTTCTGACAGGGAGACAGTTTTGGAAGCCATTCACAAGCTGTATTCCCAGCAGGTGATAATCAAGGTACCCCTCCTGCAACAGGGAACGGGGTATTATTCCACACTGTTGTGGTACCGAAGCCGGACGGCTCGGTGAGACCGATTCTAAATCTAAAATCTTTGAACACTTACATACAGAGGTTCAAATTAAAGATTGAGTCACTCAGAGCAGTGATTGCGAACCTGGAAGAAGGGGACTACATGATGTCTCGGTACATCAAGGATGCTTACCTTCATGTCAAAATTTACCCTTCTCATCAAGGGTACCTCAGGTTTATGGTACAGAACTGTCACTATCAGTTCAGACGCTGCCGTATGGATGGTCCACGGCACCCCGGGTCTTTACCAAGGTAATGGCCGAAATGATGATATTCCTTCGAAGGAAGGGAATTTTAGTTATCCCTTACTTGGACGATTCCCTGATAAGGGTAAGATCCAGGGAACAGTTGGAGGTCGGTGTAGCACTATCTCAGGTAGTGTTGCGGCAGCACGATTGGATTCTCAATATTCCAAAATCGCAGCTGGTTCCGACGACTTGTCTTCTGTTCCTAGGGATGATCCTGGACACAGTCCAGAAAAAGGTGTTTCTCCCGGAGAAGAAAGCCAGGGAGTTATCCGAGCTAGTCAGGAACCTCCTAAAACCGAGCCAAGTCTCAGTGCATCAATGCACAAGGGTTCTGGGTAAAATGGTGGCTTCCTACGAAGCAATCCCATTCGGCAGATTCCACGCAAGAACTTTCCAGTGGGACCTGCTGGACAAATGGTCCGGGTCGCATCTTCAGATGCATCAGCGGATAACCCTGTCACCAAGGACAAGGGTGTCCCTCCTGTGGTGGTTGCAGAGTGCTCATCTTCTAGAGGGCCGCAGATTCGGCATTCAGGACTGGGTCCTGGTGACCACGGATGCCAGCCTGCGAGGCTGGGGAGCAGTCACACAGGGAAGGAATATCCAGGGCTTATGGTCAAGCCTGGAGACATCACTTCACATAAATATCCTGAAGCTAAGGGCCATTTACAATGCTCTAAGCTTAGCAAGACCTCTGCTTCAAGGTCAGCCGGTGTTAATCCAGTCGGACAACATCACGGCAGTCACCCACGTAAACAGACAGGGTGGCACAAGAAGCAGGAGGGCAATGGCAGAAGCTGCAAGGATTCTTCACTGGGCGGAAAATCATGTGATAGCACTGTCAGCAGTATTCATTCCGGGAGTGGACAACTGGGAAGCAGACTTCCTCAGCACGACCTCCACCCGGGAGAGTGGGGACTTCACCCAGAAGTCTTCCACATGATTATAAACCGTTGGTAAAAACTCGACGGGTATTGCGCCAGGTCAAGGGACCCTCAGGCAATAGCTGTAGACGCTCTGGTAACACCGTGGGTGTACCAGTCAGTGTATGTGTTCCCTCCTCTGCCTCTCATACCCAAGGTACTGAGATTGATAAGATGGAGAGTAGTAAGCACTATATTCGTGGCTCCGGATTGGCCCAGAAGGACTTGGTAACCGGAACTTCAAGAGATGCTCACGGAGGATCCGTGGCCTCTACCTCTAAGAAGGGACCTGCTCCAGCAAGGACCCTGTCTGTTCCAAGACTTACCGCGGCTGCGTTTGACGGCATGGCGGTTGAACGCCGGATCCTGAAGAAAAAAGGCATTCCGGATGAAGTCATCCCTATCCTGATCAAAGCCAGGAAGGATGTAACCGCAAAACATTATCACCGCATTTGGCGAAAATATGTTGCGTGGTGCGAGGCCAGTAAGGCCCGACGGAGGAAATTCAACTGGATCGATTCCTACATTTCCTGCAAACAGGAGTGTCTATGGGCCTGAAATTGGGGTCCATTAAGGTTCAAATTTCGGCCCTGTCAATTTTCTTCCAAAAAGAACTAGCTTCAGTCCCTGAAGTTCAGACGTTTGTAAAAGGGGTACTGCATATACAGCCTCCTTTTGTGCCTCCAGTGGCACTTTGGGATCTCAATGTAGTTTTTGGGTTCCAAAAGTCACATTGGTTTGAACCACTTAAATCTGTGGAGTTAAAATATCTCACATGGAAAGTGGTCATGCTGTTGGCCCTGGCCTGGGCCAGGCGCGTGTCAGAATTGGCGGCTTTATCCTGTAAAAGCCCTTATCTGATTTTCCATTCGGACAGGGCGGAATTGAGGACTCGTCCTCAGTTTCTCCCTAAGGTGGTTTCAGCGTTTCACCTGAACCAACCTATTGTGGTGCCTGCGGCTACTAGGGACTTGGAGGACTACAAGTTGCTAGACGTTGTCAGGGCCCTGAAAATATATGTTTCCAGGACGGCTGGAGTCAGGAAAACTGACTCGCTGTTTATCCTGTATGCACCCAACAAGCTGGGTGCTCCTGCTTCTAAGCAGACTATTGCTTGTTGGATTTGTAGTACAATTCAGCTTGCACATTCTGTGGCAGGCCTGCCACAGCCAAAAATCTGTAAATGCCCACTCCACAAGGAAGGTGGGCTCATCTTGGGCGGCTGCCCGAGGGGTCTCGGCTTTACAACTTTGCCGAGCAGCTACTTGGTCAGGAGCAAATACGTTTGTAAAATTCTACAAAATTGATACCCTGGCTGAGGAGGACCTGGAGTTCTCTCATTTGGTGCTGCAGAGCCATCCGCACTCTCCCGCCCGTTTGGGAGCTTTGGTATAATCCCCATGGTCCTTACGGAGTCCCCAGCATCCACTTAGGACGTTAGAGAAAATAAGAATTTACTTACCGATAATTCTATTTCTCGTAGTCCGTAGTGGATGCTGGGCGCCCATCCCAAGTGCGGATTGTCTGCAATACTGGTACATAGTTATTGTTACCAAAAAATCGGGTTATTGCTGTAGTGAGCCATCTTTTCTAGAGGCTCCTCTGTTATCATGCTGTTAACTGGGTTCAGATCACAAGTTGTACGGTGTGATTGGTGTGGCTGGTATGAGTCTTACCCGGGATTCAAGATCCTTCCTTATTGTGTACGCTCGTCCGGGCACAGTATCCTAACTGAGGCTTGGAGGGGGGTCATAGGGGGAGGAGCCAGTGCACACCAGATAGTCCTAAAGCTTTCTTTAGATGTGCCCAGTCTCCTGCGGAGCCGCTATTCCCCATGGTCCTTACGGAGTCCCCAGCATCCACTACGGACTACGAGAAATAGAATTATCGGTAAGTAAATTCTTATTATAGCTGCTATAGGGTAAAATCACTCATTATAGTGTACATCCCTGTGATTTATAGCGCTGTGGTGTGTGCTGGCATACTCTCTCTCTGTCTCCCCAAAGGACTTTGTGGTGTCCTGTACTCAGAGCATTCCCTGTGTGTGTGCGGAGTGTCAGTACGGCTGTGTCGACATGTTTGATGAGGAGGCTTATGTGGAGGCGGAGCAGGTGCCGATAAATGTGATGTCACCCCCTGCGGGGTCGACACCTGAGTGGATGGTTATGTGGAAGGAATTACGTGACAGTGTTGACTCCTTACATAAGAGGTTTGATGACATAGCAGATGTGGGACAGCCGGCTTCTCAGTCCGTGCCTGCCCAGGCGTCTCAAAAGCCATCAGGGGCTCAAAAACGCCTGCTACCTCAGATGGCAGACACAGATGTCGACACGGATACTGACTCCAGTGTCGACGACGATGAGACTAGTGTACATTCCAATAGGGCCATCCGTTACATGATTACGGCAATGAAAAATGTGTTGCACATTTCTGACATTAACCCTAGGTACCACAAAAGAGGGTATTATGTTTGGGGAGAAAAAGCAACCTGTGGTTTTTTCCCCTTCTGAAGAGTTAAATGAAGTGTGTGATGAAGCGTGGGTTTCCCCCGATAAGAAACTGGTAATTTCCAAAAAGTTACTAAGGGCGTACCCTTTCCCGCCAGAGGATAGGATACGTTGGGAGACATCCCCTAGGGTGGATAAAGCGCTCACACGCTTGTCAAAGAAGGTGGCACTACCGTCTCCGGATACGGCCGCCCTAAAGGAGCCTGCGGATAGAAAGCAGGAGGCTATCCTGAAGTCTGTATATACACACTCAGGTATTATACTGAGACCGGCTATTGCTTCAGCATGGATGTGCAGTGCTGCAGCTGCGTGGTCAGATTCCCTGTCTGATAACATTGATACTCTTGACAGGGACACTATATTGCTAACCGTAGAGCATATTAAAGACGTAGTCTTATACATGAGAGATGCACAGAGGGATATTTGCCAACTGGCATCTAGAATAAATGCAATGTCCATTTCTGCCAGGAGAGTATTATGGACTCGGCAGTGGACAGGTGATGCGGATTCTAAAAGGCACATGGAGGTTTTGCCTTACAAGGGTGAGGAATTATTTGGGGATGGTCTCTCGGACCTCGTTTCCACAGCGACGGCTGGGAAGTCGACATTTTTACCCCATGTTCCCTCACAGCCAAAGAAAGCACCGTATTATCAGGTACAGTCCTTTCGGCCCCAGAAAGGCAAGCGGGTTAGAGGCGCGTCCTTTCTGCCCAGAGGCAGAGGTAGGGGGAAAAAGCTGCACCAAACAGCAAGTTCCCAGGAACAAAAATCCTCTCCCGCTTCCTCTAAGTCCACCGCATGACGCTGGGGCTCCACAGGTGGAGCCAGGTGCGGTGGGGGCCCGTCTCCGGAACTTCAGCGACCAGTGGGTTCGCTCACGGGTGGATCCCTGGATTCTACAAGTGGTATCTCAGGGGTACAAGCTGGAATTCGAGACGTCTCCCCCTCGCCGTTTCCTCAAATCAGCCTTGCCAACTACTCCCCCAGACAGGGAGGCGGTGCTGGAGGCGATTCACAAGCTGTTCTCCCAGCAGGTGATAACCAAAGTACCCCTCCTTCAACAGGGACGGGGTTACTATTCCACAATGTTTGTGGTACCGAAACCGGACGGTTCGGTGAGACCCATTTTAAATTTGAAATCCTTGAACACTTATATAAGAAGGTTCAAGTTCAAAATGGAATCGCTCAGGGCGGTTATTGCAAGCCTGGACGAAGGGGATTACATGGTATCACTGGACATCAAGGATGCTTACCTGCATGTCCCCATTTACCCTCCTCACCAGGAGTAACTCAGATTTGTGGTACAGGACTGTCATTACCAATTCCAAACGTTGCCGTTTGGTCTGTCCACGGCACCGAGGGTATTTACCAAGGTAATGGCCGAAATGATGATACTCCTTCGAAAAAAGGGAGTTATAATTATCCCGTACTTGGACGATCTCCTTATAAAGGCGAGGTCCAGGGAACAGTTGTTGATCGGAGTAGCACTAGCTCGGAAAGTGCTACAACAGCACGGCTGGTTCCTGAATATTCCAAAGTCGCAGCTGGTTCCCACAACGCGTCTACTGTTCCTGGGGATGGTTCTGGACACAGAACAGAAAAAGGTGTTTCTCCCGGAGGAGAAGGCCAAGGAGTTGTCATCTCTAGTCAGAGACCTCCTAAAACCAAAACAGGTGTCGGTGCACCACTGCACGCGAGTCCTGGGAAAGATGGAAGCTTCTTACGAAGCAATTCCATTCGGAAGGTTCCATGCAAGGATCTTTCAGTGGGATCTGTTGGACAAGTGGTCCGGATCGCATCTCCAGATGCATCGGCTGATAACCCTGTCTTCAAGAACCAGGGTGTCGCTGTTGTGGTGGCTGCAGAGTGCTCATCTTCTAGAGGGCCGCAGATTCGGCATACAGGACTGGGTCCTGGTGACCACGGATGCCAGCCTTTGAGGTTGGGGGGCAGTCACACAGGGAAGAAACTTCCAAGGACTATGGGCGAGTCAGGAGACTTCCCTACACATAAATATTCTGGAACTAAGGGCCATTTACAATGCCCTAAGTCAGGCAAGACCCCTGCTTCAACTCCAGCTGGTGCTGATCCAGTCGGACAACATCACGGCGGTCGCCCATGTAAACCGTCAGGGCGGCACAAGAAGCAGGATGGCGATGGCAGAAGCCACAAGGATTCTCCGATGGGCGGAAAATCATGTGTTAGCACTGTCAGCAGTGTTCATTCCCGGAGTGGACAACTGGGAAGCAGACTTCCTCAGCAGGCACGACCTCCACCCGGGAGAGTGGGGACTTCATCCAGAAGTCCTCCAAATGATTGTACACCGTTGGGAAAGGCCACAGGTGGACATGATGGTGTGCCGCCTCAACAAACAGCTAAAAAGATATTGCGCCAGGTCAAGGGACCCTCAGGCGATAGCTGTGGACGCTCTAGTGACACCGTTGGGTGTACCAGTCGGTTTATGTGTTCCCTCCTCTGCCTCTCATACCCAAGGTACTGAGAATAATAAGAAGGAGAGGAGTAAGAACTATACTTGTGGTTTCGGATTGGCCAAGAAGAGCTTGGTACCCAGAACTTCAAGAAATGATCTCAGAGGACCCATGGCCTCTGCTGCTCAGACAGGACCTGCTGCAGCAGGGGCCCTGTCTGTTCCAAGACTTATTGCGGCTGCGTTTGACGGCATGGCGGTTGAACACCGGATCCTAAAAGAAAAGGGCATTCCGGAGGAAGTCATTCCTACGCTGATTAAAGCTAGGAAAGATGTGACCGTAAGACATTATCACCGCATATGGCGAAAATATGTTGCTTGGTGTGAGGCCAGGAAGGCCCCAACGGAGGAATTTCATCTCGGTCGAGTTCTGCACTTCCTACAGTCAGGAGTGACTATGGGCCTAAAATTGGGTTCAATTAAGGTCCAGATCTCGGCTCTGTCGATTTTCTTCCAAAAAGAACTGGCTTCACTGCCTGAAGTTCAGACTTTTGTTAAAGGAGTGCTGCATATTCAGCCCCCTTTTGTGCCTCCAGTGGCACCGTGGGATCTCAACGTGGTGTTGGATTTCCTAAAGTCGCATTGGTTTGAGCCACTTAAAACCGTGGAGTTAAAATACCTCACGTGGAAAGTGGTCATGCTGTTGGCCTTGGCGTCGGCCAGGCGTGTATCAGAATTGGCGGCTTTGTCTTGTAAAAGCCCTTATCTGAATTTTCATATGGATGGGCGGAATTGAGGACTCGTTCCCAATTCCTCCCTAAGGTGGTTTCAGCTTTTCATGTGAACCAACCTATTGTGGTGCCTGCGGCTACTCGGGACTTGGAGGATTCCAAGTTACTGGACGTAGTCAGGGCCCTGAAAATATATGTTTCCAGGACGGCTGGAGTCAGGAAAACTGACTCGCTACTTATCTTGTATGCACCCAACAAGCTGGGTGCTCCTGCTTCTAAGCAGACTATTGCTCGCTGGATCTGTAGCACGATTCAACTTGCACATTCTGCGGCTGGACTGCCGCATCCTAAATCTGTAAAGGCCCATTCCACGAGGAAAGTGGGCTCTTCTTGGGCGGCTGCCCGAGGGGTCTCGGCTTTACAACTTTGCCGAGCTGCTACTTGGTCGGGTTCAAACACATTTGCAAAATTCTACAAGTTTGATACCCTGGCTGAGGAGGACCTTGAGTTTGCTCATTCGGTGCTGTTGAGTCATCCGCACTCTCCCGCCCGTTTGGGAGCTTTGGTATAATCCCCATGGTCCTTACGGAGTTCCCAGCATCCACTAGGACGTCAGAGAAAATAAGAATTTACTCACCGGTAATTCTATTTCTCGTAGTCCGTAGTGGATGCTGGGCGCCCATCCCAAGTGCGGATTGTCTGCAATACTTTTATATAGTTATTGCCTAACTAAAGGGTTATTGTTATGAGCCATCTGTTCGTGAGGCTCAGTTGTTGTTCATACTGTTAACTGGATATAGTATCACGAGTTGTACGGTGTGATTGGTGTGGCTGGTATGAGTCTTACCCGGGATTCCAAATCCCTTCCTTATTGTGTCCGCTCTTCCGGGCACAGTTTCCCTAACTGAGGTCTGGAGGAGGGGCATAGAGGGAGGAGCCAGTGCACACCAGGTTGTCCTAATTCTTACTTAGAGTGCCCAGTCTCCTTCGGAGCCCGCTATCCCCATGGTCCTTACAGAGTTCCCAGCATCCACTACGGACTACGAGAAATAGAATTACCGGTGAGTAAATTCTTCTTATTTTTTTTATTAAGGAAAATTATCCAATATCACTGATCTTTGAGTGACAAAGGTATGTGAGCCTTTGCTTTCAGTATCTGGTAAGACCCCTTGTGCAGCAATAACTGCATCTAAACCTTTCTGGTAATTGTTGATTAGTCCTGAACATCGGCTTAGAGGAATTTTACCCCATTTCTTCGTACAAAACAGCTTCAACTCTGTTATAGTGGTGGGTTTCCTCCCATGAACTGCTCACTTCAGGTCCTCCCACAACATTTCGATTGGGTTAAGGTCAGGACTTTGACTAGGCCATACCAAAACTTAAAATGAATTGTTCTTTAACTATTTTTTTGGTCAAAAGACTTGGGCACTTTGGGTCATTGTATTGCTGCATGACACACATTCTCTTGAGATGCAGCTCATGGACAAATGTACTGACATTTTCCTTTATAATATTCTGGTATAGGGGCTAATTCAGGTTGGATCGCAAATCGCGATCCAGTCGGAATTATTGCATTCACCATGCAGACACATGCGCAGTGCCCGTCCTGCACATGCGCCCGCACTTTCTGCGGGCGCCCTGCAGAAAATGCCATTGCATCTGCCTGTTGCGATACGGTCATTAGGTCGACACTACTTAGGTCGACAGTCATTAGGTTGACCACTATTGGTCGACAGGGTCATTAAGTCGACAGGGTCATTAAATCGACATGTACTAGGTCGACGGTTCAAAAGGTCGACGTGAGGTTTTCACTTTTTTTATTTTTGGACTTTTTCATACTTTATGATCCACGTGGACTACAATTGGGGAATGGTAACCTGTGCCAAGCGCAGCGAGGCACCTTGCCCGAAGCATGGCGAGCCATGCAAGGGGACATGGTGCACTAATTGGGGCTCCCAGTCACTTTACGAAGAAAACTACAACAAAAAAAGTAAAAATACTCGTCGACCTTTTGACCTGTCGACCTAGTACATGTCGACCTACGTTGAGTCGACCCAACGACCCATACCAGTCAGCATGCTGGGCGGCCTTACCTTGCGATGGGCGGCCACCAGCATGCTAACAAAAGGATTAATTAGCAGAATTTGCAATCCTTACTGAATTAGGCTCATAATTCCGAATTTATTGTCCCATCAATGATGGCAAGTCGTCCTGGGCCAGATTCAGCAGAACGGGCCCAAACAAATGTTGTTACAGATGGTATGAGGTTTGTATGCGGGAATGCAGTGTTTTCCTTTCTCCAAACATAACTCTTCTCATTTAAACCAAAAAGCTCAATTGTGGACTTACCTGTCCACAAAACATTATTTCGAAAGCCTTCTGGCTTGTCCAGGTGATCTTTAGCAAACTGCAGACAGGCAGCAATGTTCTTTTTGGAGAGCAGTGGCTCTTTCCTTGAAATCCTGCCATGCACACCATTGTTGCTCAGTGTCCTCCTGATGGTGAACTTACAAACATTAACATTAGCTACTTTGAGAAAGGCCTTCAGCTGCTTAGAGGTTACTTTGGGTTCCTTTGTGACCTTGCAAACAATGCCTTGCTCTTGGCATGATCTTTGTTGGTCGACCACTCCTGGAGAGGATAATAATGGTCTGGAATTTCTCCATTTGTACACAGTGGGGCCGATTCAATTGTTTTTCCCAGTGGCTACCACTTAGCGGGCTCAAAACGGAGCAATTCAGCTGTAGCTCCGTTTAGATGTCCAGTGGTAGCGGGGCTGACATTTTTTCTCGCAGCCTCCTGAGTTTTAAGAAAAAAATGTGTGAAAACTCAGCAGTTTTGGTGTCCAAACGGAAGTTTGGATGCCCAAAGCAGGGTTTTTAGACTGGTTTAGCAGTTTTAGGTGGCTAAACCCGATCCGTATGGGTGCGACATGCACAATGTGCATTATTATTATTATTATTATTATTATTCCTTATTTATATGGCGCCACAGGGGAACCGCAGCGCCCATTACACAGTATATAATCAAATGAGCAAACAAGAAAAAAGCACTTTCAGTTCAAGACAATATAGGACAGGTATAGAAAACCCGGGGTTAGGTGCCATCAAAGGGAGTATGGAGTATAAGATAGTGTAAGTGCATGGGCGTACAAACACAATTGAATAGTGACAATTGTTTGGATGTCTAAAAAGTCCAGTTTAGATGGGATTTTAAGACTCCCAAAACAATTGAATAGGCCCCAATGGGGTCTATTCAATTGATTGCAAAGTGAATAACACTGGGAAGGTAGTCAATTCAGCGTGCTGCTTTGAGCCGCCGGAGGTGCGAGCAGAAATCCAACAAAACTAGTGCTGCAGTGCTGTTTTGTGTCCTTGTGCTGCACAAACGGCATTGTGGCGAGGCACTTATGTCTGGGAATGCCCATTCTCACCCCTAATCACCCTGTTTAATGTGTGAGTACGGGCATTTGCAGACAAAGCAGTGCGCAGAATTGAACAGCGCTCAATTGAATGAACCCAATAATCCTACTTATTAAGACTTGTGTGAAAATCCGAGGTAGTTTTAGGCCAAACTTCAGCAAAAATATAGAAAATTCTGAAGGGTTCACAAACTTTCAAGCACCACTTGCACTTGTGTTTGCTCAGATATTTTAGGCAAAACCAGTGCGAGTGACTATCACATTGTTGGGAAAACAGTTGTCCCACGCGCCCCCTGCTGGACGTCTTTAGCAAAGGGCATCTTTCAGAGCTATTCAATTGTTGCTCCGTTCAGACACTGATTGGCAGTTAATGGGCCCTACACATTTGTCGATCCACCGCCGAGCTGCCCGACAGCGGATACGGCCGATGGGCGACCCGGCGGCGAGGGGGCAGTGACGGGGGGAGTGAAGTTTCTTCACTCCCCCCGTCACCCGGCTCCTTAGCAGTGCAGGCAAATATGGACGAGATCGTCCATATTGGCCTGCATGCACAAGCGACGGGGCACCAGCGATGAACGAGTGCAGGGCCGCGCATCGTTAATCACTGGTGCCTCCACACTGAAAGATATGAACGGTATCTCATTCATTAATGAACGAGATCTTTCGTATCTTTCAGTATTATCGCCAAGTGTGTTGGGCCCTTAAGTCGCTTGTCAGCTCCGGGTTCAGCTGCGCAAAGCGGCTAAACCAGTATAAAGAGCTTGAATGGGCGTCCAAAGTCTATCGGAGTAATATTTGAATAGCTTCAATAGACTCCCATTGCTAAAGATGCCCAGCAGGGGGTGTGCACAACAATTGAATCATCACCCCCCCCCACCCCCCCTCCCCTACCAATTGACTTTAAATAATTTAACTTGGTCCTGGGTCACCAACCAGTGACACCCCTGTAAGTACCCCGTGAGACCCTAGGGTGCCTAAGTATTGTCCGTTCTTGTCTTCCTATTATTATGGCTTCATGCAGTGAGTTTTTTTTTCCTACCGTAAAGGCATGCAAGACATTCTAAATATTGTCACAGTTTTCAGTTGTGCTAATCACCAAGTCCTCCGTATACAAGCATTCTCCTAATTTCTGTTGACCTTGGTGTATTCAGTTACAAAACCCCCATTATTCACAATTGGTTTGTGTGAAATTTCAGCACTCTGGGTGGCGTTTATTATTGTTCCGAGTATGTGAGTGGTGGGTATCTTTGTATAAACAGCTGGGAAAGATATTCTTATCTTTGACAACTTCTGACACCACAAGTCATCAAAAAAATGGTGTTTATGTATAAACTCATGTAAATAATCTGTGTCAACTGAGAGAGCTGCTATAATCCAAGTGCAATCAGTGCATCCAAATGTCATCACTTCGGTGTCCATTAGGAAGCTGTGTGTATTATGAAGAATAATGCACCGTCTATGGCAATATTTTAGATCCAGAACTCCTTAGTGACATCATATATACATATAGGGGTATATGCAATTGCGGTCGAATTCCGGCTGGAATTCGACCGTTTTTTAATTCGACACAATTCGACAGTCAGACACCCTGCCGCCGGGACCCGAATTCGACATATTCAATAAAAAACGGATTCGACAGTCCCGCTGCCGAAAAACGGACCAATTGACGGATATGTGCGTCCTGGATTCGACTTTTTGGACGGCACAAAAGTGTTTAAAAAACCCAGAGAAAAAATGCGTGGGGTCCCCCCCTCATAAGCATAACCAGCCTCTGGCTCTTTGAGCCGGTCCTGGTTGTAAAAATACGGGGGGAAAATTGACAGGGGATCCCCCGTATTTTTACAACCAGCACCGGGCTCTGCGTCCGGTCCTGGTGCAAAAAAATACACCGGGCTCCACTAGCTGGAGAGATAATGCCACAGCCGGGGGACACTTTAATACTGGTCCCTGCGGCCGTGGCATTAAATCCCCAACTAGTCACCCCTGGCCGGGGTACCCTGGAGGAGTGGGGACACCTTAAATCAAGGGGTCCCCCCCCTCCAGCCACCCAAGGGCCAGGGGTGAAGCCCGAGGCTGTGTGTGTCCCCCCCCCCCCCCCCCATCCAAGGGCTGCGGATGGGGGGCTGATAAAAGAGTATTGTTTTTTGTAGCAGAACTACAAGTCCCAGCAAGCCTCCCCGCAAGCTGGTACTTGGAGAACCACAAGTACCAGCATGCGGGGGGGGGAACGGGCCCGCTGGTACCTGTAGTTCTACTGCAAAGAAAAAATACCCAAATAAAAACAGTACACGCACACCGTGATTGTATAACTTTATTACATACATGCACACCTACATTCACACATACTTACCTATGTTGACACGAGATTCGGTCCACTTCTCCAAGTAGAATCCACGGTGTACCTGAAAATAATATTATACTCACCAAAATCCAGTGTTGATCTGTCCTCTTCTTTTTTGTAATCCACGTACTTGGCAAAAAAAAGAAAACGCATTTACCCGGACCACGCACTGAAAGGGGTCTTATGTTTACACATGGGACCCCTTTCCCAGAATGCCGGGACCTCACGTGACTCCTGTCACAGAGGGTCCCTTCAGCCAATCAGGGAGCGCCACGTCGGTGCACTCTCCTGATTGGCTGTGCGCGTCTGAGCTGTCAGACGGCACATTGCACAGTCGCTCCATTATCTTCAATGGTGGGAACTTTGCGGTCAGCGGTGAGGTTCCCACCATTGAAGATAATGGAGCGGCTGTGCGATTTAAGGGGTCCCCACTCCTCCAGGGTACCCCGGCCAGGGGTGACTAGTTAGTGATTTAATGCCAGGGCTGCAGGGACCGATATAAAAGTGTCCCCAGGCTGTGGCATTATCTCTCTGACTAGTGGAGCCCGGTGCTGGTGTTAAAAATACGGGGAACCTCTACGCTTTTTGTCCCCCGTATTTTTGGCACCAGGACCGGACGCAGAGCCCGGTGCTGGTTGTGAAAATACGGGGGATCCCCTGTCATTTCCCCCCTCGTATTTTTACCACCAGAACCGGCTCAAAGAGCCCGAGGCTGGTTATGCTTAGGAGGGGGGACCCCACACATTTTTTTTTCTTGATTTTAAACCATTCCCACCCCTTCCCACTGAAAACCATGCTCTGATCTCTCCATATTATTTTAGTCAGTTAAAAAAAAAATATTCTTTTAAAAAATATATAAATAATACTTGTGTCTCCTAATAGACAAACCAAGTACATAATCCCTTCTAATATAAATAGATATGCTATTAGCAATAAAAAAAACACAAAAAAAACATGTTTTTAATTTTTTTTATTAGATTCCGCAAGCAAAGTGAGGCGGAATGAAATTGACGAAATTACTGTCGAAAAGCACTGTTGTCGAATCGACATTCTTCAATTGAACATACTTTTGTCGAAAAGCCGCATTTTTACCATTGCAGACATGTCGAATTTGACAACTGTCGAATTTCAAAAAGTCGAATCTGAAACGTTCGTTTTTTTGTCGAAAAGTACTGTATTGCATTGTCGAATTTTTTTTCTTGTGTCGAAAATGCCCCGTTTTTCGACATTTGCTGCAATTCGACCGCAATTGCATATACCCCATAGTTTACAGTACAGAGTACAGTGGGGGGTATTCAGGTCGCATCGCAAATTGATGCGACCGCAATAATCCGGTTGGTAGTGCTAGTGCACAGGTTCCGTCCTGCGCTAGCCACCATTGCGATCTGATAATACACATCACATTTGTTTATTACTTTGCATTAGAGATGAGCAGGTTCGGTTTTACTTGGATTTACCCGAATCTCCTTATTGACTCACATCTCCTTATTGTTTTGGTTAGCCAATAAGAAAAATCCAGAAAAAAAGAACTTGCGATAATTCTGGCGTTAAGAACCGAGTGAATCCGAACCCGCTCATCTCTACTTTGCATGCGTTGCTGAGCATTACTTTTTATGCTATGTTGGCCCAATATTGCAGTGTGCTTGACTCAAAAACTTAAACAATGCCCAAAATTGATCACTATCTGACATGTTGGTAGACCACAGACCTCAGCCGCGGCCCTGTGTGTGCAGCCATCTCCCAAATGGACCTTATTGCAGGATTTCATTCAAGGGGGTCGTTTCTAATCGGCAACTAATGAATAGCGCCGGGAATTAGCTCCCGACGCTATTCAATTCAGCAACTAATTACCTGCAATTGTCGGGAATTCTTCTCTCATCCCCGGGGGATGAGAGAAAAAACCCGACAAAAGTGCTGCCTCGCGGCCGGCGCGAGGCTGATTCTGTCGGGAATCTGCCTCGCGCCGTAGAGTTAAGTCGGAGAATGCCCGTTCTCCCGACAATTCAACCTGTTTTGTCGGCGAGAACGGGCCATCGCCGACGTAACTAGTTGCTGAATTGAATAGCGTCGGGAGCTAATTCCCGGCGCTATTCATTAGTTGCCGAATAGAATCGACCCCATGGTGGCCAAACTGAACATGGGTTCCATGGTTCCAGGCTGCCCATCTGTGACTAATTTCACAAGAACATTTTAGCGTTCCACTTTACATGTAGAAAAGGACGTCAGGTGTGCAGCGTCTTCAGTGCATGTGCACCACACTGCTTTCCCAGCACTTTGTGACCGACCCATGAGTGAGACATCTGTGATCCTAAGTCTGAACTTCTTAGATCAGGCATGTCCAAACTGCGGCCCTCCAGCTGATGTGAAACTACATATCCCAGCATGCCCTGACACAGTTTTGCTGTCAGAGAATGCTAAAGCTGTGTCAGGGCATGCTGGGATGTGTAGTTTTTCAACAGCTGGAGGGCCGCAGTTTGGACATGCCTGTCTTAGATGAACCCACTAATATCTGTGGCAGTATACTAAATAGCATGTGTGTTACAATGGGCTCCCACTTATTTGGGTTTACTGCAAAGCAAGTTAACATTAGGGTAATGACGTGTCCTCCATTGAGTCACCCCACTCTTTGCACATCCTGCTCCTGTTCTGTGAGCTCATCTGTTTTCTGCAGAGAAGTATGTGGACAAACTTCAGGAGAGAATGCTAAAGCATGATTTGGGGAGGTGCAGATACATAGTGCTGTGACTGAGTTTTCCCATCCATTATTTGTACATGCGGTACCATCCTTTCCACATCCTAGCACAGAAGACAGTGGAAGCAGGATACTTGTACATGCACCCTGTGCACTAGTGCAGCGTGCGGATGAGGATTGAGTTTCTGAGAGACAACCTTAGCATAATAGAAGCCACAAAGCTTAACGTTTAACACACACGCGATTCAGTTAAACATGTAACAGCATACCGTGCTCCGCGACATTGCTATTTTATCCTTGCACTTCATACAGTATAAGTGAGCAGGACAAAGTAACAATGTTGAGAGTACCGTAGTACTGAGAGGAGTGTTGTCAGGCTGACCTGCTTAAGACATAGGAGCCATCGCTTTGGGTGCCTGAGTATTTGCGCTGCTGCATGTCTGCATGCCATTTTTCAGTCATATGGAGGAAAGAGGAGTAGAAGGGGGAAGCAAAGCACCCCCCAAGTATTTTAAAAATGTGGTTCCTATGGATCAGGGTGTTCACACTGCAAAAAATGCCTTTTTTAGTGACTGTTTCCCATCTACATTGTCCGTGTTCACTCAAGCAGCTCAGTGAAGACCCAGCACGACCTTATTGTTGTCAAAAACATTCATCTTCACAGAGAACATGAGAAAAGGGCAAAGTGCGATATTGTGCCATGTGATGTAAGTGCCGTGAAATGGCCTGCTTTCATGTTTCAGATAGTCTTAAGTCGAAGATTTAGGCATGCTTACATTAGTCAGAGTTTGACACTCAGTACCTCTCATTTTTGTGTTCTGGTCACCAGCTGACTACGTTGTTAGATCATTCTGTTCTCTTGAGGTCTAAGGGATACCCACTTGCCTTTGCACTAACCACATATGGGTGAGTCTTTAAAAATCCGGGACAGAAGATGGAAAAACCCACATTCATGTGAAAAGCATTAGAAGTACGTAAGACAGTATGGCCTTTTTATGGGATTTCAAAGGCTTTACCGACCGCATACCGTATATTGGAGTCACTAATGCTTAAAGGCTCCAGTTCTGATAATCCATGCCTAGAATCCATGTGCAAGGCATTTTTAGACCTTTTAGATTGTAAACTCGCAAGAGCAGGGTCTTTTTCTCCCCTTTCCTTCTCTTAAGGCCCGTACACACTGGTCGATCTATCGGCCATTCTCTTGAATGGCCGTTATATCGCGGGACCGTCGGCCAGTGTGTACGGCCGATACGTCTGTGAACTCCGTCGTTCACAGACGTATCGCGTCGGCCGCGCAGCACAGCCGACGGCCAATATATCTACCGATATATTGGCGCGTCGCTGTGTGTGTACGGGGCGGTCGGCCGACCGCCCGTACACATGCTGCGGCGGCCGGCGGTGATTGACAGCTGAACTGGGCAGGCGTGTGTACACGCCCGCCCAGTTCATGACGTCAGTCCCCGACGGATCGAGCAGTGTGTATGCTGAACACACTGCCCGATCCGTCCATAGATATATCTGCAGATCAATTGATCTGCAGATATATCTACTAGTGTGTACCCACCTTTATACACAATCTTATACTCAATAATCCCTTTATTTATTTATTAACAGTTTCTTATATAGTGCAGCATATTATGTTGTGCTTTACAATTGGAATAACAGTAATAGAACAATACTGGGTAATAACAGACAGACATAGCTGTAGGAAGGCCCTGCTCGCAAGCTTACAATTTATAGGAAAATAGGCATTGATACACAAGGATAGGTGCTATCTGTTGCATAATTGTCCACCAGAGTGCAAAGGTTCTTGGTGTGCTGTATGATAAGTTCACTCATACCCCTTTCACACCAAAAATGCAGGGTCTTACCCGGGAATGCGGTCCCTGAATCATGCAGGGACATTCCCGGGTAAGACACCTTGCATACTGCAGTCAGCAGCCCGGCTTATTGCCGGGTTTTTGACGTCAGCGCTGACGCGACGGGGGTGGCGCAAGAGATCACATGATCTCCAAGCGCCGCCTACTACATAGAGAGTGAACGGGAGCCGGGGCACATTGACCTGGCTCCCGTTCACACTGACCAGGTTCCCGGGAAGATCCCGGGACCAACCCTAGACGATTGCAGGGTTGAAATGCCTGGGCAAGAATCCCGGGATTTTGTCCCTGTACCCTTTCACACTGACAAATTTCCCGGGTTGATGCGCGTTCATGTGCAATAACCTGGGAAATTTTGGTCTGTGTGAAAGGGGTATTAGTGATGTTGGCCTGGGGTCAGGAGGATGGGAAAGTGAAGAAAGAGAACATGTGAGGATATGAGTGGACTGTACAAAGGGGATGTAACTGGATAGGAAAGCTTATGACTGTTAAGTGAGCTGTTCTGGAATGTGATAAGCTAGCCTTAGGTGGTTTTCAGGGAACGATTGAAGGTTTGGAGAGTCTTTTTGTGCGTGGTAGGGCATTCCACAGAGTGGGTGCTGCCTGAAGAAAGTCCTGTAATCGTGAATGGGAGCAAATAATGAGTGTGGATGAGAGACATAGATCTTGTGAAGAGTGGTCAGATTGGGAGATATTTTGACATAAGCTAAGAGATATACGTTGGTGTAGTTTGGTTAATGGCCTTGTGTGTGAGTAAAAGTATTTTATATTGAATACGGTAGAATACAGGCAGCAAATGGAGGGACTGACCGAGTGGATCTGCAGCCGATGAACGTATTAGTGAGGAAGATTAGCCTCGCAGCTGTATTTGGAGTTGATTGTAGTGGTGGCACCCTTTGATGCCACCTAACCCTTGGTTTTCTGTCTATACCTTGTACTTATCCTATATTATCTCAAACTGTAAGATTTTTTTCTTGTTTTGCTCATTTGTTTATGTACTCTGTAACGGGCGCTGGGGATCCCCTGTGGCGCCATATAAATAAAAGATGTATCAACTCTCAGAAAGGTCCAATGAAGGTATTATCTTTAAAATATACTTTTCAGGTGGACTAGCGGTCGATTTTAATGAGAGCATGTGCATGATGCTTGCATTTAGTTTGCATTCACACATTTAGAAATTAGTGTTGATGCACGATCACATGCGACAGGCCCGGATTTAGCTGCATGTGTGAACGGGGTATAAGTCATGTTTTAGGTTACAGCCCCATAGGGAGGTGTGGCTGATGTACACACTGAATTGCTCCTATTTGAATCGACCCTAAAATGCTTAATCAGTGAGAGGGCCCTGCTCGCAAGCTAGCAGTCTATAGGGAAATTTTAGTTGCACTCATTTGGTAAGTGACCAATATATTAGATAGAAAACAAAATAATAAAAAATAAATAAATAATATATATATATATATATGTGTTGAATACTCAGTCTCTGCGCAATTAGTCCGAATGCTCTCAGAGTTAAAATGTCTTTCCTTCCTTTAAATCCTCCACGTGCAGCTACATCCAACTCCAAGCCAGCGGAGTGGTAAGTATTGTTGCTATAAGAAATCAGGAGAGCGCACGTATGAGTCAAAGGGTAGTATCTTTATAATAAATGAATGCAATATCCACATACATTTAAGTTTAAAATCACAAGCATGGCAATGTTATAAAAACCGTCCCGGCTGTGCTCCGTTTAGCCGATTTCTGCTACACTGGCTCCGGACCCAGTAGCTGACGTCACAACGCCCACGGTGTGTAGTCACGCCCAACGCGTTTCAACCAATAATGGCCTTCGTTAGGGGACGAAGGACATTATTGGTTGAAACGCGTTGGGCGTGACTACACACCGTGGGCGTTGTGACGTCAGCTACTGGGTCCGGAGCCAGTGTAGCAGAATCGGCTAAACGGAGCACAGCCGGGACGGTTTTTATAACATTGCCGTGCTTGTGATTTGAAACTTAAATGTATGTGGATATTGCATTCATTTATTATAAAGATAATACCCTTTGACTCATACGGGCGCTCTCCTGATTTCTTATAGCATATATATATATATATATATATATATATATATATATATATATATATATATATATATATATATATATATATATATATATATATATATATATATTCATGATAGTGACGGCAGTGCTTAATCAGAGCCCATTGTTGCAGCACAGCGTTGCCCGGTCTCTTTATACAAGGATGTAACTAGCCTTTGCAATTGAAGAGAATCTCTGGTGCCATAGTTGGCAAGGTTCCACATAAAGAAGGACAGCACTGGCTCTGGTAAACAATCCTCTTGACCATGGTAACAAAATACAGTCTTGAAGAGATTCTGTCCGAATCAATGTTCCTTTTGTTGTGGAGATTCAACTGTGAGCTTTGTTGTTCTCGTAGTTATTCAGACCGTTCAGAGTCCGATGATGGTAATTGCTGCCGATCTACAAGTAGCTTAATGAATTTCTAAATAAGAATATAATATAGATGTGTTATGAATCATCAACCTAGCACTCTTTGTTGCCTAAGGATGTAGAATTGCACGTAGGAAGGAAGCTATATTCTACATGTTTTATGACTGCTGCTACAATACTTCTGAAACATCGTTCAAGTCTTCCTTACTGAATACAATAGATTTATAATGGTCCTATTTTTCTTACATAGATGAGGTGTTTTTGGGCTGGGGTTGAGTGTTTAACACCTACAGGTCTTAGTGGCTGTACCACTTCCCTTGATCTGTTGTCATGGGTTACTACTTTTTTTTTTTTTATTATTCTTTTTTTCATTTATTTATTTATTTATTTATTTATTTATGTATATAGCGCACAGCACTTTACAGAGAATATTTGGCCATTCACAACAGTCCCTGCCCCAGTGGAGCTTACAATTTATATTCCCTATCACATGTACACACAGACACATTCATACTAGGGTTAATTTTGTTGGAACCAATTAACCTACCGGTATATTTTTGGATTGTGGGAGGAAACTGGAGTACCTGGAGGAAACCCACGCAAGTACGGGGACAATATACAAACTCCACACAGGTCCATGGTGGGAATTGAACCCATGACCTCAGTGCTGTGAGGCAGTAATGCTAACCATTACACCATCCGTACTGCCCGGCACTTTAATTCTGTATTATTTTATAAAGGTAGGCATTAAATTGTTTGTGGGATACGGTCGTTAGGTCAACACAGCTTAGGTCGACCACTGAAGGTTGACATTTACTAGGTCGACATGAGTTTTTCACACCTTTTTTCTTTTTCTTTTTTTGGACTTTTTCATACTTGACGATCCACATGGACTACAATTGGGAACGGTAACCTGTGCCGTCACTTTACAAAGAAAACGACACAAAAAAGTCCAAAAACTCATGTCGACCTTTTCACCTGTCGACCTAGTACATGTCGACCTAATGCCCATGTCGACCTTCAGTGGTCAACCTAATGACTGTCGACCTAAGTTGAGTCGACCTAACGACCTGTACCCGTGTTTGTAATGCATTTTTACTGATCTGAAGCACACACATAGGGCCTTATGCAGGCTTTGACGTGCGCCTGTTGTACCTTGCTTGTTTTTCGCACTGCTCAGGAACTGTATCCAAGCATCTGAAAATATGGGCAGTGTATAGTCTTACGCATTTCAGGCTTATCTACACTTGCTACTGAAGAGGTGTAATGGGGCTTTCTGGGGAAGCCAAAGTTCAGAAAGGATGGGTTGGTGGAATTTTGAGGGTTATGGTAAGCTGGGCAGAACAATAAATGTGCCTGTTTCAGATGTATCAATTACACAACTCCTAATTACAACCCGCTGCAAGTAGGGACTGATGAAGAGGAGTACAGGTTGAGGCTCCCATATCTAAAATGCTTGGGACCAGAAGTATGTTGGATTTCAGACTTTTCTTCTTCATCCACTTGGGGACACTGGGTTATAGACGGATGGATGAGTGGAGGGGGAACTGAATTTAGAAGTGACTGGCTCCTCTCCCTCTATGCTCCAGCTACAGTTTTAGAAATGTGGCTGAGGGAGCCGGTCACTCGGGACTGTTCTATAGTTCTTTTGTGTTTTATTTTATTTTGGTCCTTTTTATTACAAGCAAGATGAGGACGGGCAGACTCCCGACTGCTAGGGTCAGACTGCACCGTGGGAGGCCCCGGGGGTCGTCCCGCCACCACTTACTGAGGCTGGTGTCTGGGTCCCTGGCTATCTGTCTTATAGGGATCCGCCACAGCTTACTGTGGCTTGTGTCTGGGGCGCCACAGCCCTCCGAATACCTCTGGACAGCATGGCAGTGGTAAGTAGCTATCACCCTTCCTTGCATGGGGTGGTAAAAAGTAGGCTGTCTGTTCTTCAAGCATTATCCCCCCCCCCCCACCCCGCTGCATTATACGTGCTGGCTGATGTGCACAGCCAGTTGAACAGCTTAGGGCACTCATTCCCGCAGCTAAATAGCTGTGCATTCAATTAAATTCCACCCTTTGAAAATATGCACACAACTTATTTAGTTGAGTGCCGGCAACCAGTAGATGGCACCCAACGGAACTATTCAACTGTTTCTCCGTTCGGGTGCAATCGGCTGCTGGCATTTCAGTTCACAGCCCCCAGGAGTGGCAAGCAAAAATGAGTGAAAAGTGACCTGTTTGAGTGCTCAAATGGGAATTTTTGCATCACGCCCATTAACACCTACAGCACAATAATAACTGTTTAGCCTTGTAGATGATCACATTGTATATAAGAATCTGGCAAAAGTGGTAAATGCATATATGAGGGTCCTGGGCTAAATATAACCCCCATAACGCCCAATATACTAAAGCTTCCAAGAACATATTAATGGCAATAAGAGACACAAAAACCAAATGCATAAATAGAGAGGGCAAGCACATAAACACAGATCAACAGTGCATTCCATGTAGAATTACCCATGAGTAAAACACACGCACACTAATTTACCTCCCCCCCATTGACTTAAATAGTTTTAAGGCGCTTTTGTATTCACTTTTCAAAACACCATCATCTTCATAATCCTTTTAATCCCCTGGATTTATTGATATCTCTCTGTTGCAAGCTATGTCGTGCAGCCTGGCATGCAGGAACCTGAATGTTGTACAAGCCATAAAATAACTTCTTCAGTCTTTTCTGTAGCTGTGATTAGTGTTGTGTGTTCTGAGGGTGGAATTAAATCTGGTCAGTGGTGATATATATACATCCATCACTTGACCCACAAATCTTTTTGCTGTGGTGGGCTCTGGATCTCTGCTGTACAAATGGGAGAGCCCATATAAAGCTTCCTGAGTAAAATAGCACAAAATAAATCTTGTAATCACAAAAGTGGTTTAGGATGTGGGACATATACACTACTATTATTATTATTATTATTAGTAGTAGTAGTAGTTATTTATATAGCCCACACATATTCAGCAGCGCTGTACAGAGAATATTTGCCCATTCACATCAGTCCCTGCCCCAGTGGAGCTTACAATCTATATTCCCTACCACATGCACACACAGACACATTCACGCTAGGGTTATTTTTTTTTTGTTGGGAGCCAATTAACCTACCAGTATATTTTTTGATTGTGGGAGGAAACCGGAGTACCCGGAGGAAACCCACGCAAGTACGGGGAGAATATACAAACTCCACACAGGGCCATGGTGGGAACCGAACCCATGACCTCAGTGCTGTGAGGCAGTAATGCTAACCATTACACCATTCTTATTGCCCCCACTATGATGCACACATTGCTTATACAAGGTGTACCATAAGAATGTGGTCATTTTCCCCAAGCAAAGTGCTTAATGGCGGCAATTGTTATCTTCCCTTGTGGCTGCCACTAGATGGCCCCTGACCAAGCAATAAAATGTTGCTCCGTTCGTACACATTTCAGCTTGCAGCTTCCTGGTTCGGCACTTTAGGCGGACACACAATTTGCACAACTAATCTTAGTACTTCTGGGAGTTGGTAGGGAGTAATAGTTGAATGGCTTATGGGTGCCCATTACATTTGGATGGCAACAAAATATTTGAATTCCCCCAATGGGTTCAAGAGTGTTTTATTAATCACTAGAAAGTCAAACGCATTTCATGGCCTCAAGCTTGGGTTTCTGAAAAAACAACCCAATAACCTTTATTCCAAGAAGGGGTAAGCTGTAATTTATTTTATTACCCCTGTAAAGCTGCACCCACAGGTTAGGTAGATGCCACCAATTTGTCCCATGGCTCAGGGTTTCGTTATACTGTAGAAACGTAAATTTCTCTTACGTCCTAGAGGATGCTGGGAACTCCGTATGGACCATGGGGATAGACGGGCTCCGCAGAAGACATGGGCACTTTAAGAAAGACTTTAGGTCTGGGTGTGCACTGGCTCCTTCCTCTATGCCCCTCCTCCAGACCTCAGTTTACTACTGTGCCCAGAGGAAACTGGGTGCATTTCAGGGAGCTCTCCTGAGTTTCCTGACAGAAAGTATATTTGTTAGGTTTTTTATTTTCAGGGAGCCTGCTGGCAACAGACTCCCGGCATCGAGGGACTGAGGGGAGAGAAGCAGACCTACTTCTGTGAGTTGAAAGGCTCTGCTTCTTAGGCTACTGGACACCATTAGCTCCAGAGGGATCGGTACGCAGGTCTCACCCTCGCCGTCCGCCCCAGAGCCGTGCCGCCGTCCTCCTCGCAGAGCCGGAAGATAGAAGCCGGGTGAGTATGAGAAGAAAAGAAGACTTCAGAGGCTGCAGAAGACTTCATGATCTTCACTGAGGTAACGCACAGCAGTAACGCTGTGCGCCATTGCTCCCATACACCTCACACACGGCAGTCACTGTAAGGGTGCAGGGGGGGGCGCCCTGGGCAGCATATGAACCTCTTTGGCAAAAATATATATGTATACAGCTGGCCACTGTATATGTGTGTGTGTGTGTGTGTATATATATATATATATATATAAGAGCCCCCGCCAATTTTTAGTGTATTTGAGCGGGACAGAAGCCCGCTGCCGAGGGGGCGGGGCTTCTCCCTCAGCACTCACCAGCGCCATTTTCTCCACAGCACAGCTGAGAGAGAGCTCCCCGGACTCTCCCCTGCTTATACCACAGTGAAAGAGGGTTTTAAAGAAGAGGGGGGGGGGGACATAATTAGGCGCATATATACACAGCGCTACTGGGTAAACATATATTTATTGTGTTTTTTCCTGGGTCATATAGCGCTGGGGTGTGTGCTGGCATACTCTCTCTCTCTGTCTCTCCAAAGGGCCTTGTGGGGGAACTGTCTTCAGATAAGAGGATTCCCTGAGTATGTGGTGTGTCGGTACGCGTGTGTCGACATGTCTGAGGTAGAAGGCTCTCCTAGAGAGGACGGGGAGCAAATGAATGTGATGTCTCCGTCGACAACGCCGACACCTGACTGGATGGATATGTGGAATGTTTTAAGTGCTAATGTAAATTTATTGCACAAAAGATTAGAGGTACAGCCAGGGAGTCAACCCATGTCTGTCCCTATGTCGCAGGGACCTTCGGGGTCTCAAAAGCGCCCACTATCCCAAATAATAGACACAGATACCGACACGGATTCTGACTCCAGTGTCGACTACGATGTTGCAAAATTACAGCCATAATTGGCTAAATGTATTCGATATATGATTATTGCAATAAAAGATGTTTGGCATATCACAGAGGAACCCCTTGTCCCTGACACGAGGGTACACATGTATAAGGGAAAGAAACCTGAGGTAACCTTTCCCCCCTCACATGAGTTGAACGAATTATGTGAAGAAGCTTGGGAATCTCCAGACAAAAAACTGCAGATTCCCAAAAGGATTCTTATGGCGTATCCTTTCCCGCCAACGGACAGGATACGGTGGGAATCCTCCCCTAGGGTGGACAAAGCATTGACACGTTTATCCAAAAAGGTAGCGCTGCCATCCCAAGATACGGCTACCCTCAGGGATCCTGCTGACCGCAAGCAGGAGGTTACCTTGAAGTCCATTTACACACATTCTGGTACCTTACTCAGACCGGCAATTGCGTCGGCCTGGGTTTGTAGCGCTGTAGCAGCATGGACAGATACCTTATCAGCGGAAATTGAGACCCTAGATAAGGATACCATTTTTTTGACCCTAGGGCATATAAAAGATGCTGTCTTATATACGAGAGATGCTCAAAGACACCATGTGGATTTATGTTATGGACCCGGCAATGGACAGGTGATGCCGACTCAAAGAGGCATATGGAGGTTTTACCTTACAGGGGTGAGGAATTGTTTGGGGAAGGTCTCTCGGACCTGGTCTCTACAGCTGGTAAATCTAATTTTTTGCCTTATATTCCCTCACAGCCTAAGAAAGCACCACATTACCAAATGCAGTCCTTTCGATCACAAAGAAACAAGAAAGTACGAGGTGCGTCCTTTCTTGCCAAAGGTAAGGGCAGAGGGAAAAAGCTGCACAACACAGCTAGTTCCCAGGAACAGAAGTCCTCCCCGACCTCTGCAAAATCCACCGCATGACGCTGGGGCTCCGGTAAAGGAGTCCGCCCCAGTGGGGGCACGTCTTCGAATTTTCAGCCACATCTGGGTTCACTCGCAGGTGGATCCCTGGGCAATAAAAATTGTTTCTCAGGGTTACAAGCTGGAATTCGAAGTGATGCCTCCTCGCAGGTTTTTCAAATCGGCCCTGCCAGCTTCTCCCTAGGAAGGGGAGATAGTGTTAAATGCAATTCACAAATTGTATCTTCAACAGGTGGTGATCAAGGTTCCCCTGCTTTAACAAGGAAGGGGATATTTCTCAACCCTGTTTGTAGTCCCGAAACCGGACGGTTCGGTCAGACCTATATTAAATTTAAAATCCCTGAACCTATAATTGAAAAGTTTCAAGTTCAAGATGGAATCGCTAAGAGCGGTCATCGCCAGCCTTGAAGGGGGGGATTTTATGGTATCTCTGGACATAAAGGATGCATACCTTCATGTTCCCATTTATTCACCTCATCAGGCGTACCTGTGATTTACGGTACAGGATTGTCATTAGCAATTTCAGACGTTGCCGTTTGGGCTTTCCACGGCCCCGAGGATTTTCACCAAGGTAATGGCGGAAATGATGGTGCTCCTGCGCAAGCAAGGTGTCACAATTATCCCGTACTTGGACGATCTCCTCATAAAAGCGAGATCAAGAGAGCAGTTACTGAACCAGCGTATCACTTTCACTGAAGGTGTTATAGCAACACGGCTGGATTCTCAATATCTCGAAGTCGCAGTTGGTTCCTACGACTCATCTGACTTTCTTGGGCATGATTCTGGATACAGACCAGAAAAGGGTTTATCTTCCGATAGAAAAAGCTCAGGAACTCATGACTCTAGTCAGGAACCTATTGAAACCAAAACAGGTGTCAGTGCATCACTGCACTCGAGTCCTGGGAAAGATGGGTGGCATCATACGAGGCCATTCCCTTCGGCAGACTCCATGCGAGGACTTTCCAGTGGGACCTACTGGACAAGTGGTCCGGGTCACATCTACAGATTCATCAGTTGATCTCCCTGTTCCCCAGGGCCACGGTATCTTTCCTGTGGTGGCTGCAGAGTGCTCACCTTCTAGAAGGCCGCAGGTTCGGCATTCAGCACTGGATCCTGGTGACCACGGACGCGAGCCTCCGAGGTTGGGGAGCAGTCACACAGGGAAGAAACTTCCAAGGTCTTTGGTCAAGTCAAGCGACTTGTCTTCACATCAACATCCTGGAACTGAGGGCCATATACAACGCCCTACGTCAAGCGGAGACCTTACTGCGCGACCAACCAGTTCTGATCCAGTCAGACAACATCACCGCAGTGGCTCATGTAAACCGCCAAGGCGGCACAAGGAGCAGAGTGGCAATGGCGGAAGCCACCAGAATTCTTTGCTGGGCGGAAATTCATGTAAGCGCACTGGCAGCAGTGTTCATTCCGGGAGTGGACAACTGGGAAGCAGACTTCCTCAGCAGACACGACCTGCATCCAGGAGAGTGGGGACTTCATCCGGAAGTCTTCGCACAGATTGCAAGTCAGTGGGGACTACCCCAGATAGACATGATGGCGTCCCGCCTCAACAAAAAGCTACAGAGGTATTGCGCCAGATCAAAAGATCCTCAGGCGGTAGCTGTAGACGCCCTAGTGACACCGTGGGTGTTCCAGTCGGTCTATGTATTTCCTCCTCTTCCTCTCATACCCAAGGTGTTGAAAATAATAAAAAAGAGAGGAGTGAGAACAATTCTCATTGTTCTAGATTGGCCACGAAGGACCTGCTATCCGGATTTGCAGGAAATGCTCACAGAAGATCCGTGGCCTCTTCCTCTAAGACGGGACCTGTTGCAACAGGGGCCCTGTCGGTTCCAAGACTTACCGCGGCTGCGTTTGACGGCATGGCGGTTGAACGCCGGATCCTAGCGGAAAAAGGCATTCCGGATGAGGTCATTCCTACGCTGATAAAGGCTAGGAAGGACGTGACTTCTAAACATTTTCACCGTATATGGCGAAAATATGTTTCTTGGTGTGAGGCCAGGAATGCTCCTACGGAAGAATTCCATCTGGGCCGTTTCCTTCACTTCCTACAAACTGAGTGAATTTGGGCCTAAAATTAGGCTCCATTAAGGTTCAGATTTCGGCCTTATCCATTTTCTTTCAAAAAGAATTGGCTTCTTTCCCGGAAGTACAGAATTTTGTGAAGGGAGTGCTGCATAATCAGCCTCCTTTTGTACCTCTGGTGGCGCCTTGGGACCTTAACGTGGTGTTGTTTCCTTAAGTCGCATTGGTTTGAACCACTTAAAACGGTGGAGTTAAAATATCTCACTTGGAAGGTGGTCATGTTATTAGCCTTGGCTTCGGCTAGGCGAGGGTCGGAATTGGAGGCTTTGTCTCATAAAAGCCCCTATCTGGTTTTCCATATGGATAGAGCGGAATTGCGGACTCGTCCTCAATTCTTGCCTAAGGTGGTGTCATCTTTTCATATGAACCAACCTATTGTGGTGCCTCTGGCTACACGTGACTTGGAGGATGTGGTCAGGGCTTTGAAAATTTACGTGGCCAGAACGGCTAGAGTCAGAAAAACAGAAGCACTGTTTGTCCTGTATTCAGCCATCAAGGTTGGTGCCCTGCTTCAAAGCAGACTATTGCTCGCTGGATCTGTAACACGATTCAGCAGGCACATTCTACGGCAGGATTGCCGTTACCAAAATCGGTCAAGGCCCATTCCACTAGGAAGGTGGGCTCGTCTTGGGCGGCTGCCCGAGGGGTCTCGGCACTACAGCTGTGCCGAGCTGCTACTTGGTCGGGTTCAAACACCTTTGCAAAGTTCTATAAGTTTGAGACCCTGGCTGAGGAAGACCTCCTGTTTGCTCAATCGGTGCTGCAGAGTCATCCGCACTCTCCCGCCCGTTTGGGAGCTTTGGTATAATCCCCATGGTCCTTACGGAGTTCCCAGCATCCTCTAGGACGTAAGAGAAAATGAGATTTTAAACCTTCCGGTAAATCTTTACGGACTACTAGAAAGAGGATGCTGGGCGCCCGTCCCAAGTGCGGACTAATTCTGCAAGACTTGTATATAGTTTTGCTTACATAAGGGTTATGTTCTAGTTTTCATCGGTCTTGGACTGATGCTATGTTGTTTTCATACTGTTAACTGGTTAGTATATCACAAGTTATACTGTGTGATTGGTGTGGCTGGTACGAATCTTGCCCTTGGATTAACAAAAATCCTTTCCTCGTACTGTCCGTCTCCTCTGGGCACAGTTTCCCTAACTGAGGGCTGGAGGAGGGGCATAGAGGGAGGAGCCAGTGCACACCCAGACCTAAAGTCTTTCTTAAAGTGTCCATGTCTCCTGCGGAGCCCGTCTATCCCCATGGTCCTTACGGAGTTCCCAGCATCCTCTACGGACTACGAGAAAAAGATTTACCGGTAGGTTTAAAATCTTATTTTTATAGTAATGGTACTATAGTTGCTGCTTAGTCCATTATAACTATATATATATATATATATATATATATATATATATATATAGTTAGGAAAATAATTTTATGAGCGTGTCTAAATACTATACAATTACTTTTTGAGTTGAGACCATCCAGGGTCAGCTATCACTTATGGTATCAAAGAACTCCCCATACTTAAATGTTGACCATATTGCTTTGTTTTGTAAGATATTATTAATTGACAATTCAGGAGCCAGTCTGTAAAATCAATGAGGCAATTGTATACGGGAGCCGAGAAAGATGTACATCCAATCACCACAGGTCAGTAGTACCTTTTTAGGCACATCCGCTCCTGGGGTTTGCTTATGATCCTAATGCTAGGGCAGTGAGGATGACATTACATTGGGGCCAGTCCCATGGTGTTTTTTGTACAGTGCCCCTAAATACCACTTTCTAGAAGGCAGATGCAATGTGGGTGGTACAAAATTGCAACACGGACGTTATGTCAACATAATGCTGACAGTCGACATAGCGTTTTTAGCGGATTTGAGCCCAGTCTTAACACTAAAATGTTAACATTTTGGGGGGCGATGCAATTGTTCTACCCCGCTACTGCAACTAGATGGCACCTGACGGAGCAATTCAGTTGTGAATGGCCGGGGGAGATGGGAGACACCACTTTTCAGCTCGCCGCCTTCTTAGTTGGCGAGCTGAAATGTGCGCACAATGAGAATTCTCGCATTGCGGGCAGTATTTTTGTTGTGTTTAGCCATACTTTTGGGCGCATCAGAAGGTGCCCCAAAAAACAATTGAATTGCCCCCATAGATTTTTGTCATATGGCCTAACTAAAGTACATTTTATGATCATGTATTCATTTTTTGTTGTGACAGCTGAAGGTACTGCCTATGTAGCTTAGTTTGCCTTGGTCAGAACTAACTATTGTGCTAGAGCTCGCTATCCTGCTGTGATTTTGTACAATAGCTTCTTCTAAAGCCTTGTGTTCAAAGGGGGGTTTTCTGGTCTGTCACTCATTCTGCCACTTTTGCAAATCCCCCCTCTCCCCCTTCCCCTACATTCCTTCATCCTCTGTGTAATTTACAGTATAAGGTAGCAAGGTGTACTCCAGGTGCTGGGGCTGTTTTTATTAGTGTATTTTATCTTTGTGGGATGAGCATGGGCCATAAATGGGACTGGTGCAGCTGGCTCAGCACTATTGTATGCAATCCTTGGTGCTTCATTGAACCATTTCCTGACCTTTTAGCCCACATCAGATTTTTTTACAGGCTGTAAACATTGTGCTTACAGAAAGGTCCTGATTGCCAAGGTATTTCCCTCCTTTTATTGTCTGAGCATGCCTGTCCTTTCAGCTCTGACAGATACCTTTTTATTTGGTTAATCCTTTTAGACAAGTTATTTTAACCCAGCCACTGCAACAAAAATCTTTTTGTGTGTATGTATGTATGTATGTATGTATGTGTATATATATATATATATATATATATATATATATATATATATATATATATATATGTGAGTATGTATCTGTACAAGCATAACTATTATCCCTGTATCTGACAGGTTTTGGATTTTGTTTACTTTTTATACACTTGAACCAAATTCAATATTTAAAAAAAACATTTATAGTCACCTGTCATGTCCCATGGTGGAAGCAGCCATTATGTGGACATTTACCAGGAAGCAGAGTGCTTCAGCCATTTTGTAGAAGGAACTATTATTCTGCAGTCCAGAGAAGGACCCTAGAATTAGGTGAGTATTGATACTGTATGCTGCATTTTTTTTAACGCTGCTTCGGACCAGAACATGGGACACTGGTTACCTTTTTTTTTTTTCATGGCTGAGTGTTGGCCCCAGTTTTGGGATTGCGTGTGGCAAATTGAATATCCATATATACATTGGGGGGAATTCAAACGTTATCACATCCCCGTTCTCCCGTCTAAAGTGACAGGTGCTCAAGGAGCACTTACTTATTGCGCTGATCGCGGCAATTACACTCGGGTGTAGGCGCGCAAAGCATCTAAACCAGACTAAAGTAATGGGTGCATGCATGAAAAGACCTGTTTGGGCGCCCAAACTGGTCTCTCTACGCTAGGGAGGCCAATCCCGGGCCGTTTTTTCAATCCCGGGATTCGGGATTGAAAAACGATCAATCCCGGGATTGCAGTAGGGATCAGTGAAGAAGGGTGTAGGGAGCAGCACTGGAGGGTAGGTAGCGGTGCGGGAGGGTGTAGGTAGCGGCGGGGAAGGGTGGGAGGGTGTAGGTAGCGGTGCGGAGGGTGTAGGTAGCGGTGCGGAGGGTGTAGGTAGCGGTGCGGAGGGTGTAGGTAGCGGTGCGGAGGGTGTAGGTAGCGGTGCGGAGGGTGTAGGTAGCTGGGCGGGAGGGTGTAGGTAGCTGGGCAGGAGGATGTACAGTAGGTAGCGGGGAGGGTTGGTAGCGGCGCTGGAGGGAGGGTGGGTGTAAGTACCACTTACTATTAGGTGGACGCCAGCCATGGACACACTGAACGCGGCGGCATTTCAAATGAAGCGCCGGCCGCCAGCCAACCAGAGCTGGCGGACCAGCAGCCAATCAGGGAAGCGGCCGCAGCAGTCGCTCCTGATTGGCTGCAGCGGCAGCTTCCCTGATTGGCTGCCGGTCCGCCAGCTCTGATTGGCTGGCAGGCGGCGCCACATTTGAAGTGCCGCCACGTTCAGCGTTCGTCTATGGCTGCCGCCCGCCTAATTGTAAGTAGTATTACTTACACACACTCCCTCCCGCACATGCACAGTGTAATCCCGTGAATCCCGGGATTGGATGCTCCAATCCCGGGATTCAAATCCCGGCATTTTTGGGCCCGGGATTGGCCTCCCTACTCTACGCTCATTTCAGCTGAAATGAAGTTGTTGCGCCTGTCAGCAACATTAGAGTAGCTGCCAGCGGGCGCGATCGTTTGTGTGTGTGTGTGTGTGTGTGTGTGTGTGTGTGTGTGTGTGTGTGGGGGTGGGGTGGGTGGGTTGCGGTGCATTTTTGAATCCGGCACATTGACTCTGAAATCAAATGAATGCATGTACAGCCGCGTGTGACACCCTGCAATACTGTGGTCTTACTATAGAATAGTCTAGTGCAGTGGTTCTCACCACTAGTTCACGTTTTCCAGATCACCCAGCAGCTGCACAGGTGTATTCACACATTCCACTCCTATTTCTTCTTGCCGCTTCCTAAGGTGGTGAGAAGAAATGTGCATAGTCAATGGATTGGGCTCTGTTCTCAAAACGGCATCTGATTGGCTATCCAAAACACGAGACATCCGTGAGCCAATAAGATGCCGTTTTGAGAACAGAGTAAAACCAAACCCGCTCATCTCTAGTTTAGACGCTATATGGGGCTAAGCCCCATCTATTTGGGCGCAATAATTAGTGGGCATCAGGAACTATTTGTAAGCTATTTGTTATTACTGTGTTGCTCAGCTTACTAAGGCAGAGGTTCCCAAACTGTGTGCCGTGGCTCCCTGGGGTGCCTCGGGACACTTGCAGGGGTGCCCTGGGTTGGTGGTCCAGGACCAATTCAAATTATTCATGGTTAATATAATAGGCAAAATCAGTGCTGGTGGCTGCCAGTCATAAAATATGTGGCCAAGCAGAAGCAAATCTTGTCCCTCACCACACAACTGACCCTAAGGATGACTTATAAACGCGATCTACTTAATGTAATATTTCTTTCTCTGACGTCCTAGTGGATGCTGGGAACTCCGTAAGGACCATGGGGAATAGCGGGCTCCGAAGGAGGCTGGGCACTCTAGAAAGATTTATGACTACCTGGTGTGCACTGGCTCCTCCCACTATGACCCTCCTCCAAGCCTCAGTTAGATCTTGTGCCCGGCCGAGGTTGGATGCACACTAGGGGCTCTCCTGAGCCCTTAGAAAGAAAGTATAGATTTAGGTTTTTTATTTTCAGTGAGACCTGCTGGCAACAGGCTCACTGCAGCGAGGGACTAAGGGGAGAAGAAGCGAACTCGCCTGCTTGCAGCCGGATTGGGCTTCTTAGGCTACTGGACACCATTAGCTCCAGAGGGATCGACCGCAGGCCCAGTCCTTGGTGTTCGGTCCCGGAGCCGCGCCGCCGTCCCCCTTACAGAGCCAGAAGCAAGAAGAGGTCCGGAAAAACGGCGGCAGAAGACATCAGTCTTCACCAAGGTAGCGCACAGCACTGCAGCTGTGCGCCATTGCTCCTCATACACACTTCACACTCCGGTCACTGAGGGTGCAGGGCGCTTGGGGGGGGCGCCCTGAGCAGCAATAAAAACACCTTGGCTGGCAAAAATACCACAATATATAGCCCCAGAGGCTATATATGTGGTAAATACCCCTGCCAGAATCCAGAAAAAAGCGGGAGAATAGGCCGCGGAAATGGGGCGGAGCTATCTCCCTCAGACACACTGGCACCATTTTCTCTTCACAGTGCACCTGGAAGACAGCTCCCCAGGCTCTCCCCTGTAGTTTTCAGGCTCAACGGGTTAAAAAGAGAGGGGGGGCACTAAATTTAGGCGCAATATTGTATATACAAGCAGCTATGGGGGAAAATTCACTCAGTTATAGTGTTAATCCCCACATTATATAGCGCTCTGGTGTGTGCTGGCATACTCTCTCTCTGTCTCTCCAAAGGGCTTTGTGGGTCCTGTCCTCAGAGCATTACCTGTGTGTGTGCGGTGTGTCGGTACAGCTGTGTCGACATGTTTGAGGAGGAGGCTTATATAGTGACGGAGCAGATGCCGATAAATGTGATGTTGCCCCCTGTGGGGCCGACACCAGAGTGGATGGTTAGGTAAAAGGTATTAACTGACAGTGTCAACTCCTTACATAAAAGGGTGGATGACGTAACAGCTGTGGGACAGCCGGCTTCTCAGCCCGTGCCTGCCCAGGCGTCTCAAAGGCCATCAGGGGCTCAAAAACGCCCGCTCATTCAGATGGCAGACACAGATGTCGACACGGAGTCTGACTCGAGTGTCGACAAGGTTGAGACATATACACAATCCACTAGGAACATCCGTGACTTGATCCCGGCAATAAAAAATGTGTTACACATTTCTGACATTAACCTCTAAAAATGGGTTTTTATGTTTGGGGAGAAAAAGCAGGCAGTGTTTTGTTCCCCCATCAGATGAATGAATGAAGTGTGTGAAAAGCGTGGGTTCCACCTGATAAGAAACTGGTAATTTCTAAAAAGTTACTGATGGCGTACCTTTTCCCACCAGAGGATAAGTTACGCTGGGAGATATCCCCTAGGGTGGATAAGGCGCTCACACGGTTGTCAAAATAGGTGGCACTGCCGTTTTAGGAACGGCCACTTTAAAGGTACCTGTTGATAAAAAGCAGGAGGCTATCCTGAAGTCTGTATTTACACACTCGGGTACTAGACTGAAACCTGCAGAGCGTGCTGCTGCAGCGTGGTCGGTGACCCTGTCAAACATACTAGTTTGCTAACATGAGAACATATTAAAGACGTCGTCTTATATATGAGGGATGCACAGAGGGATATTTTGCCGGCTGGCATCCAAAATGAATGTAATGTCCATTCTGTCAGGAGGGTATTAGAGACCTGTCACTGGACAGGTGATGCTGACCTTAAAAGGCGCATAGAGATTCTGCCTTATAAGGGTGAGGAATTATTTGGGGATGGTCTCTGGGACCTCGTATCCGCAGCAACAGCTGGGAAGAAATATATTTACTTCAGTTTTCCTCACAGACTAAGAAAGCACTGTATTATCAGGTACAGTCCTTTCGGCTTCAGAAAAGCAAGCGGGTCAAAGGCGCTTCCTTTCTGTACAGAGACAAGGGAAGAGGGAAAAAGCTGCACCAGTCAGCCTGTTCCCAGAATCATAATTCTTCTCTCGCTTCCTCTGAGTCCACAGCATGACGCGGGGGCTCCACAGGTGTAGCCTGGTACGGTGGGGGGCCGTCTCAAAAATTTCAGCGATCAGTGGGCTCGCTCACAGGTGGATCCCTGTTTCATTCAAGTAGTATTTCAGGGGTACAAGCTGGAATTCGAGATGTCTTCCCCCCGCCGTTTCCTCAAATATGCCTTGCCGACAACTCCCTCGGGGTGGGAGGCTGTGCTAGAGGCAATTAATAAGCTGTATTCCCAGCAGGTAATACTTAAGGTGCCCCTACTCCAACAAGGACGGGGTTACTATTCCACACGGTTTGGGGTACCGAAACCGCATGGTTCGGTGTGACCCCTTTTTATATTTAAAATCCTTGAACACATACATAAAAAATTCAAGTTCAAGATGGAATCGCTCAGGGCGGTTATTGCAAGCCTGGACGAGGGGGATTACATGGTATCCCGGGACATCAAGGATGCTTACCTGCATGTCCCTATTTACTATCCTCGCCAGGAGTACCTCAGATTGTGGTACAGGATTACCATTACCAAGTCCAGACTCTGCCGTTTGGACTGTACATGGTACCGAGGGTGTTACCATGGTAATGGCCGGAATGATGATACTCCTTCGAAAAAGGGGAGTTTTAATTATCCCGTACTTGGACAATCTCCTTATAAGGGCGAGGTCCAAGGAGCAGTTGCTAGTCGGGGTAGCACTATTTTGGAAAGTGCTACAACAGCACGGTTGGATTCTAAACAGTCCAGAGTCACAGCTGGTTCCTACGACACGTCTACTGTTCCTGGGGATGGTTCTGGACACAGACCAGAAATAAGTGTTTCTCCCGGAGGAGAAAGCCAAGGAGCTGTCATCTCTAGTCAGAGACCTCCTGAAGCCAAAACAGTTATCGGTGCATCATTGCACGCGAGTCCTGGGAAAAATGATAGCTTCCTACGAAGCAATCCCATTCGGCAGGTTCCATGCAAGAACTTTTCAGGGGGACCTGTTAGACAAGTGGTCCGGGTCGCATCTTCAGATGCATTAGGCTGATAACCCTGTCTCCAAGGACCAGGGTATCTCTACTGTAGTGGCTGCAGAGTGCCCATCTTCAAGAGGGCCGCAGGTTCGACATACAGGACTAGGTCCTAGTGACCATGGATGCCAGCCTTTGAGGCTGGGGGGCAGTCACACAGGGAAGAACCTTCCAGGGACTTTGGTCAAGTCAGGTGACTTCCCTACATAAATATTCTGGAACAGAGGGCCATTTACAATGCCCTGAGTCAGGCAAGGCCTCTGCTTCAAAACCAGCCGGTCCTGATCCAATCAGGCAACATCACGGCAGTCGCCCATGTAAACCAACAGGGCGGCACAAGAAGCAGGATGGCGATGACAGAAGCCACAAGGATTCTCCGATAGGCGGAAAATCATGTGTTAACACTGTCAGCAGTGTTCATTCCCGGAGTGGACAACTGGGAAGCAGATCTTCTCAGCAGACACGACTTCCACCCGAGAGTGTGGGGACTTCATCCAGAAATCTTCCAAAGGATTGTACACCATTGGGAAAGGCCACAGGTGGACATGAAGGCGTCCCGCCTCAACAAAAAGCTATAAAAGATATTGCGCCAGGTCAAGGGACCTTCAGGCGATAGCTGTGGACGCTCTGGTAACACCGTGGGTGTACAGTCGGTTTATGTGTTCCCCCCTCTGCCTCTCATACCAAAGGTACTGAGAATAATAAGAAGGCGAGGAGTAAGAACGATACTCGTGGTTCCGGATTGGCCAAGAAGAGCCTGGTACCCAGAACTTCAAGAAAATATATCAGAGGACCCATGGCCTCTGCCGCTCAGACAGGACCTGCTGCAGCAGGGGCCCTGTCTGTTCCAAGACTTACCGCGGCTACGTTTTGATGGCATGGCGGTTGAACGCCGGATCCTAAAGGAAAAGGGCATTCCGGAGGAAGTCATTCCTACGCTGATTCAAGCCAGGAAAGATGTAACTGCAAAACATTATCACCGCATATGGCGGAAATATGTTGTTTGGTGTGAGGCCAAAAAAGGCCCCAACAGAGGAATTTCAACTAGGTCGATTTCTGCATTTCCTACAAGCAGGAGTGTCTATGGGCCAAAAATTAGGCTCCATTAAGATACAGATCTCGGCTCTGTCGATTTTCTTCCAGAAAAAATTAGCTTCAGTACCTGAAGTTCTTACATTGTAAAAGGAGTGCTGCATATTCAGCCCCCCGTTGTGCCTCCAGTGGCACCTTGGGATCTCAACGTGGTGTTGAGTTTCTTAAAATCACATTGGTTTGAACCACTAAAAACCGTGGATCTAAAATATCTCACGTTGAAAGTGGTCATGTTATTGGCCTTGGTTTCGGCCAGGCGTGTATCAGAATTGGCGGCTTTGTCATATAAAAGTCCTTATCTGATTTTCCATATGGATAGGGCAGAATTGAGGACTCGTCCCCAGTTTCTCCCTAAGGTGGTATCAGTTTTTCACTTGAACCAACCTATTGTGGTGCCTGCGGCTGCTAGGGACTTGGAGGATTCCAAGTTACTGGACGTAGTCAGGGCCTTGAAAAATTATGTTTCCAGGACGGCTAGAGTCAGGAAAATTGACTCGCTATTTATCCTGTATGCACCCAACAGGCTGGGTGCTCCTGCTTCTAAGCAGACTATCGCTCGCTGGATCTGTGACACGATTCAGCAGGCGCATTCTGCGGCTGGACTGCCGCATCCTAAATCAGTGAAAGCCCATTCCACAGGGAAGGTGGGCTCATCTTGGGCGGCTGCCCGAGGGGTCTCGGCTTTACAACTTTGTCGAGCTGTTACTTGGTCAGGGGCAAACACGTTTGCAAAATTCTACAAATTTTGATACCCTGGCTGAGGAGGACCTTGAGTTCTCTCATTCGGTGCTGCAGAGTCATCCGCACTCTCCCGCCCGTTTGGGAGCTTTGGTATAATCCCCATGGTCCTTACGGAGTTCCCAGCATCCACTAGGACGTCAGAGAAAATAAGATTTTACTCACCGGTAAATCTATTTCTCGTAGTCCGTAGTGGATGCTGGGCGCCCATCCCAAGTGCGGATTGTCTGCAATACTTGTAAATCGTTATTGCTAACTAAAGGGTTATTGTTGAGCCATCTGTTGAGAGGCTCAGTTGTTTTCATACTGTCAAACTGGATATAGTATCACGAGTTGTACGGTGTGATTGGTGTGGCTGGTATGAGTCTTACCCGGGATTCAAAATCCTTCCTTATTATGTCAGCTCGTCCGGGCACAGTGTCCTAACTGAGGCTTGGAGGAGGGTCATAGTGGGAGGAGCCAGTGCACACCAGGTAGTCATAAATCTTTCTAGAGTGCCCAGCCTCCTTCGGAGCCCGCTATTCCCCATGGTCCTTACGGAGTTCCCAGCATCCACTACGGACTACGAGAAATAGATTTACCGGTGAGTAAAATCTTATTTTCTAAATTTCTCAATAATACATTTTTGGCCTAGGGGTGCCGTGAAAAAAATTCTGATATTCTAGGGCGCCGTGATTCAAAAAAGTTTGGAAACCACTGTACTAAGGTATGAAAATCATGAGCCTGTTTACTATTTTGTGTTACCACTACAATGTCAATACTACTTTTTGGTTAGAAATCTTTATTGAAATTTGGAGATAATACGCCAAGGAAAAACTGACCAATGCATATTTTTGCTATATATTAGCTAATTGCCAGTTATTACATGTAAAGAACATGCATTTTAACTTATCCTTAAGAACAAAATACAAACTATACAATTCTGTGGAGTCCTGGACTATGTATTCAAACTGTAGCTGTTTTTTTGTTGTTTTGTTGTATTTTAGGGGGGGGGGGGGGGGGGGGGGAGTTGTATTTTTTTGTTGTATTTTTATTGTTTTTAATATGTTATATGGCTATGTTTTTCCAGAGATAATGTGGAATATTTTATCCATTTCTTGAGGGTGCGAGCAGAAATCCACACTAATGCCTTGGTGCTTGCTGCTGTATTACTGCATGCGGTAACAGCATCGTGCCCGGTACTTAACCCGGGAGATGCACCTTACCGTGGAAACTTTACCCGGGAGCTACAACCCTTCAAAGAGAATTTAATCAGTCCCCCCTTCCCCCTTTAATTGAATTCAGTAGTTTTTCAGGCACCCTGTGCATGACAGCGCTATTCAATTGTTTTCCCGATGAGGGTGCAAGCGGAAATGTGCGGTAAGTCTTGTTTTTAGATGCGTTTTGTCAGCACACCCAGTAATTTAGATGGGTTAAACCACTTTACACTTCAAAAGTCCTGTTTATTTGGGCACAACATGTTCAAAAAGTAATGGGCACCCAGTAACTCTCGCCAGCTGGCACACTCTTATATCATCCTGTCTAAAGTGATAGCACGTCAGGCAAGAGTGTGGACAAAAAATAACTGAATCACCCCAAAAACCTTCTGTAGTTATTCTTTCAGGATATCGCTCTTAAATCAGTGCCTTACTGTATGTATGCAGGTTATCCTATTAAAATGATTAATGGTCTACGACAAACCAATGTAGTATTATGTTTTTGTTTGGGAGGATTTCCTTCTCCGGGAAAATGTTAAAATAAATTTAGGACCTGTTTACCCATTGTGTACTTTGGCAGCAATGATGTTTCCGTTCAGCTTCATAAACCTAACACCACAAGTTTAATGTCTCATGTTAACAGGGCGCACAATGCAAGATAAGTTAATTTCAGGGGAGATTAAATTGTCTGTACAGAGGGGGTGATTAGATTGTTTTTTGGAGCACCCAAAGTAACGGGCACCTGTCGGAGCAATTTAATTGTTGCTCAGATCGGGCACCCATTACTTCTGACCCAAAAGCACCGCGTTGCGGCTGATGCCCGAGATCCAAACGGGACACCTGTTTGCAAATTTCAGCTCGCTGTCTCAGGAGGCGGTAAGTTGAAATGTCGTATTAATTTCAGTGAAGCAAATATGTAGTTAAAATAATTATTTGAAAATGTAACTTCCCTTATATTGCTGTCCTTCATTGGAGGTGATTAAATTACAGGCGATGTTATACCACTAGACATAACACAATGTACTGCCTATTACAATAGCCTCAATATTGCGATCTATAGGTTGTGAGGGAAAACTAGTGATGCTGCTGGTCTTGATGTACCTCTAACTGATCTATAATCTTTGTAGAAGTCTGAAAATGTAATACGGTTACCCTGAATCCGAGATAAATCTCTTCCAGTTCAGGACATTGGAGCTAGCTAGAATATTTTTGTGGTGGGCTGTTAATAGTTATTCCTGACATTTTATCTTACCATTTAAGGTTTAAGCAAAAGAAGTCATGGCTGTACTAATGCTGGCAAGTAAACACATTGGGGGATTTCAGTTCTTCATGATCGCCACAGAGTGTCTCTGGAAGAGTCATGCAGAGACTCTTTGGGAGCGATTCAAATGTTCTGGGCATTGTGATGTCATAGAGGAACAGTCTAGCTGCCTGCAACTTAATGTATTGTGAAGTCACAGCGGTAGTGTAAAGCTGACTTTATCTAAATGTATTGTAATGTCACAGAGGTAGTCTCAAGCTGACTTTAGCTAAATGCATTGTGATGTCACAGAGGCACTAACTAGCTGCCTGTAGCTAAATGCATTATGATTAGTGATGAGCGGATTCGGTTTTACTCGGTTTTACTCGGTTCTCAAAACCGAATCTTATTGGCTCACTGATGTCACGTGTTTTGGATAGCCAATAAGATTCGGTTTTGAGAACCGAGTAAAACCGAGTAAAACCGAATCCGCTCATCACTAATTATGATGTCACAGAGACACTAACTAGCTGCCTGTAGCTAAATGCATTGTGATTTCACACAGGTACTATCTAGATGCCAGCAGGTGAATGCATTGTGATGCCGCAGAGGAAGTCTAGGTGCCTTGCAGATGAATGCATTGTGATGTCACAGAGGCACTGTCTAGCTGCCAGCAGGTGAATGCACTGTGATGTCACAGAGGCACTGTCTAGCTGCCAGCAGGTGAATGCACTGTGATGTCACAGAGGCACTGTCTAGCTGCCAGCAGGTGAATGCACTGTGATTTCACAGAGGTACAGATGGAGCCACGCTAATCGTGGCTCCGTCTTTGCCTGGGTGCGCGCGGCACGGGTGCACCTGTCACCGCGTCTGGGGCGTACGCACCTCCATGACGCACACGCACCCCATTCACTAGAATAGGAGCGTCTCTGTCCGCTCCCGGCGTGACTAGATGAGTGCGGCTCCATCTGTACTGTCAAACTGCTTACAGTTGAATGAACTGATGTCACAGAGGAACTGTATAGCTGCCTGCAGCTAAATACATTGCGATGTCACAAAGGTACTCTCTAGCTGCCTACAGCTGAATGCGTTGTGATGTCACAGAGGTATGTTGTGATGAATGAATTGTGATGTCCGAGGCACAATCTAGATGATTACAGCTGAATGCATTGTGATGTCACAGAGTTACTATCAAGCTGCCTACAGCTGAATGTTTTGGGATGTCACCAAGGCCGGTGCTAGGGTGTCCGGCGCCCTCCTGCAAACAATAAATTTGCGCCCTCCCTCCCATATGGAATTAAGGGACAGTGCCCGCCAAAGGGGCATGGTCTCATATGGAAGGGGCGTGGCCACATAATAGTATCCCCAATTCAAATTACGCTACACAGTATCACAATCGTATTCACATTATACCACACGTAGTGCCTGATTCATATTACACCAGATAGTTGTGTACCTAATTCACATTACGATACACAGTAGGGCTCCTTATACACAATACCCACAGTAGTGTCCCTTATACAAATAACACCCGCAGTAGTAGTGCCACACAAAATGACCACAATGATAGCGTGCCTAACACACAATGCTCACAGTAGTAGTGCCACACAGAACGCCCACAGTAGTAGTGCCACACAGAACGCCCACAGTAGTAGTGCCACACAGAGCGCCCACAGTAGTAGTGCCACACAGAACGCCCACAGTAGTTGTGCCACACAGAACGCCCACAGTAGTTGTGCCACACAGAACGCCCACAGTAGTTGTGCCACACAGAACGCCCACAGTAGTTGTGCCACACAACGCCCACAGTAGTTGTGCCACACAGAACGCCCACAGTAGTTGTGCCACACAGAACGCCCACAGTAGTTGTGCCACACAGAACGCACACAGTAGTTGTGCCACAAATAACGCTCACAGTAGTCGTGCCACAGAGCGCCCACAGCAGTAGTGCCCCACAGAGCACCCACAGTAGACGTGCCACACATAATGCCCACAGCAGTAGTGATCCACAAAGCGCCCACAGTACTAGTGCCACATAGAATGCCCACAGAAGTAGTGCAACAATTAATGAACCTTACACTTAAGTAAACTGGAGGGGAGATAGAGGTGGTGTGCGGTACATACCGCACACAGATCCGTGGAGAAGGCTGCCGGCGCCGCTGCCTAAAGTGCAGTGGGGAGGAGGGAGGGAGCCGGAGGGACCAAGCCGGAGACGCGCTTCACGGTGCTGAGCTGGAGAGCACCGGCTCTGTGCGGGAGAATGCTGCCGGCGCCGCTGCCCAAAGTGCAGTGGGGAGGAGGGCAGGCCCGAAACCAGGAGTTTTGTCATCCGGGGTAAGCCATTAACTTGTTGTGTGTGCATATATATATAACTGCACATAGGCAAAGGGGATAGCTACTGTAGGCATTTTCACACTTTTTACTTGTATTTTTTTATTTATTTGGGCTACGATAAAGATAAAATAATACCTCTGTTATATCATCTGAGGTGGATCACACCTGGGAGCTTGACACAGATGCTTCCCGGGTGCGACCCGCCTCAGGCCCTTTTCCCACCGCAGATTCCAACTTGGCATATTGCTGGGTTGGTGACATTGCTGGTGACGCAGCGGGGGCGGCACTTGGAGATCACATGATCTCCAAGCGCTGCCTGTACATACACTGTGAACAGGAGCCGGGTTGCATCAACCCGGCTCCCAGTTTGCACAGCACAGCTTGCCGGGCTGAACCCGTGTTCAACCCTGCAAGCTACCTGAGTTGGAATACCAGGTCAATCGACCCGGATTATTCCAACTGGGCGCTTTTACACCAACCAGCAACATGGGTTATGCGCGCTCATGTCCAATAACCCGTGTTACTAGCTGGTGGTGTAAAAGGGGTATACAATAATAACTCATACATTGATACATACATGAAATCACACACCTATACAAATACATGCTGTCACACACCTAAAAACATACACGCACACATACATTCTCTCACATACATACATATAATCACACACCTGTATAAATACATATATAGTGACACATATACATACAGTGACATACCAGCACACATACAGATATGTAGTCATACACCTATTCACATACAGTCACACACAAGCAAACACATATACACACATATAGCAGTCACACACACACACAGTGCCCTTCCCTGAGTCATACTCACTGTTTTGGCCATGCTGCTGCTCACATTCTCCCATGCTCCTGGCAACTGGCAAGGCACTGTGTTGTACAGTGCCGTCTAGCTCCGCCCCCTTTTTGGACGTCGGGTAACTTCTTAGTTTAGAGTGCACTGCCATGATTAATGGCAGTGGGGGGAAGAGGGGGGTGGGGAAAGGCTGGGGTAACTTGTCCCCTACCTCTGCCCCCTCAATTCTGTTCAGCTGATAACTGCAAGATGAAACTGAAAGTAAACTACAGCTCCCGGCAGCAAAGGCTGCTGGGAGATGTAGTTTTTGTTCAGTTTCATCTCGATGCCGACGGCTGCTGCATAGGGAGGGGAGCGTTAGGGGGGATCGGCACCCTCTCCTATCAGGCGCACAGGTGACATGCCCCCCTAGCCACGGCCATGAGGAGCTGGTGGAAACAGGAGGGAGGGAGCTGGAGCCGCACTTCACGTTGCCTGCGTCTGTCATACAGTGTGACAGACGCAACCAGGAGCCAGCAGCAACAGCAGAGCAGGGAGAGCGCCTCTTCCGACCAGCGCCTCCCTGCCTTGCAGGAGCTGCTGAGCGGTTAGCGCCGACTCTGGATGTCACAGAGGTACGTTGTGATGTCACAGCTTCAAGCTGAATGAATTGTGATGTCACAGAGGTACCGTCAAGCTGCCTGCAACTAAATGCATTGTGATGTCACAGAGGCACTGTCCAGCTGCCAGCAGGTGAATGCATTGTGATGTCACAGAGGCACTGTCCAGCTGCTAGCAGGTGAATGAATTGTGATGTCACAGATGAACAGTGTAGCTGCTTCTAGCTGGAAGCATTGTGATGTCACAGAGGTAGTGTCTAGCTGTCTGTAGCTTACGTTATTCCTTCACGGTCCAACTTGCTGGCCCTGACTGTCAGGATCACTTTCTAGCCCAGTCACGCTCATTTGATTTCTCTGACGTCCTAGTGGATGCTGGGAACTCCGTAAGGACCATGGGGAATAGCGGGCTCCGAAGGAGGCTGGGCACTCTAGAAAGATTTATGACTACCTGGTGTGCACTGGCTCCTCCCACTATGACCCTCCTCCAAGCCTCAGTTAGATTTCGTGCCCGGCCGAGGTTGGATGCACACTAGGGGCTCTCCTGAGCCCTTAGAAAGAAAGTATAGATTTAGGTTTTTTATTTTCAGTGAGACCTGCTGGCAACAGGCTCACTGCAGCGAGGGACTAAGGGGAGAAGAAGCGAACTCGCCTGCTTGCAGCCAGATTGGGCTTCTTAGGCTACTGGACACCATTAGCTCCAGAGGGATCGACCGCAGGCCCAGTCCTTGGTGTTCGGTCCCGGAGCCGCGCCGCCGTCCCCCTTACAGAGCCAGAAGCAAGAAGAGGTCCGGAAAAACGGCGGCAGAAGACATCAGTCTTCACCAAGGTAGCGCACAGCACTGCAGCTGTGCGCCATTGCTCCTCATACACACTTCATACTCCGGTCACTGAGGGTGCAGGGCGCTGGGGGGGGGCGCCCTGAGAAGCAATAAAAACACCTTGGCTGGCAAAAACTCCAATATATAGTCCCAGAGGCTATATATGTGGAAAATACCCCTGCCAGAATCCAGAAAAAAGCGGGAGAATAGGCCGCGGAAAAGGGGCGGAGCTATCTCCCTCAGACACACTGGCGCCATTTTCTCTTCACAGTGCAACTGGAAGAAAGCTCCCCAGGCTCTCCCCTGTAGTTTTCAGGCTCAAAGGGTAAAAAAGAGAGGGGGGGCACTAAATTTAGGCGCAATATTGTATATACAAGCAGCTATGGGGGAAAATTCACTCAGTTATAGTGTTAATCCCCTCATTATATAGCGCTCTGGTGTGTGCTGGCATACTCTCTCTCTCCCCAAAGGGCTTTGTGGGTCCTGTCCTCAGTCAGAGCATTCCCTGTGTGTGTGCGGTGTGTCGGTACAGCTGTGTCGACATGTTTGAGGAGGAGGCTTATATAGTGACGGAGCAGATGCCGATAAATGTGATGTCGCCCCCTGTGGGGCCGACACCAGAGTGGATGGTTAGGTAAAAGGTATTAACCGACAGTGTCAACTCCTTACATAAAAGGGTGGATGACGCAACAGCTGTGGGACAGCCGGCTTCTCAGCCCGTGCCTGCCCAGGCGTCTCAAAGGCCATCAGGGGCTCAAAAACGCCCGCTCATTCAGATGGCAGACACAGATGTCGACACGGAGTCTGACTCCAGTGTCGACAAGGTTGAGACATATACACAATCCACTAGGAACATCCGTGACTTGATCCCGGCAATAAAAAGAATGTGTTACACATTTCTGACATTAACCTCTAAAAATGGGTTTTTATGTTTGGGGAGAAAAAGCAGGCAGTGTTTTGTTCCCCCATCAGATGAATGAATGAAGTGTGTGAAAAGCGTGGGTTCCCCCTGATAAGAAACTGGTAATTTCTAAAAAGTTAGTGATGGCGTACCTTTTCCCGCCAGAGGATAAGTTACGCTGGGAGATATCCCCTAGGGTGGATAAGGCGCTCACACTGTTGTCAAAATAGGTGGCACTGCCGTTTTAGGAACGGCCACTTTGAAGGTACCTGTTGATAAAAAGCAGGAGGCTATCCTGAAGTCTGTATTTACACACTCGGGTACTAGACTGAAACCTGCAGAGCGTGCTGCTGCAGCGTGGTCGGTGACCCTGTCAAACATACTAGTTTGCTAACATGAGAACATATTAAAGACGTCGTCTTATATATGAGGGATGCACAGAGGGATATTTTGCCGGCTGGCATCCAAAATGAATGTAATGTCCATTCTGTCAGGAGGGTATTAGAGACCTGTCACTGGACAGGTGATGCTGACCTTAAAAGGCGCATAGAGATTCTGCCTGATAAGGGTGAGGAATTATTTGGGGATGGTCTCTGGGACCTCGTATCCGCAGCAACAGCTGGGAAGAAATATTTTTACCTCAGTTTTCCTCACAGACTAAGAAAGCACTGTATTATCAGGTACAGTCCTTTCGGCTTCAGAAAAGCAAGCGGGTCAAAGGGCGCTTCCTTTCTGTACAAAGACAAGGGAAGAGGGAAAAAGCTGCACCAGTTAGCCTGTTCCCAGAATCATAATTCTTCTCTCGCCTCCTCTGAGTCCACAGCATGACGCGGGGGCTCCACAGGTGTAGCCAGGTACGGTGGGGGGCCGTCTCAAAAATTTCAGCGATCAGTGGGCTCGCTCACAGGTGGATCCCTGTTTCATTCAAGTACTATTTCAGGGGTACAAGCTGGAATTCGAGATGTCTTCCCCCCGCCGTTTCCTCAAATATGCCTTGCCGACAACTCCCTCAGGCAGGGAGGCTGTGCTAGAGGCAATTAATAAGCTGTATTCCCAGCAGGTAATACTTAAGGTGCCCCTACTTCAACAAGGACGGGGTTACTATTCCACATGGGTTGGGGTACCGAAACCGCATGGTTCGGTGTGACCCTTCTTTATATTTAAAATCCTTGAACACATGCATAAAAAATTCAAGTTCAAGATGGAATCGCTCAGGGCGGTTATTGCAAGCCTGGACGAGGGGGATTACATGGTATCCCGGGATATCAAGGATGCTTACCTGCATGTCCCTATTTACTATCCTCGTCAGGAGTACCTCAGATTTGTGGTACAGGATTACCATTACCAAGTCCAGACTCTGCCGGTTGGACTGTACATGGCACCGAGGGTGTTACCAAGGTAAAGGCCGGAATGATGATACTCCTTCAAAAAAGGGGAGTTTTAATTATCCCGTACTTGGACAATCTCCTTATAAGGGCGAGGTCCAAGGAGCAGTTGCTAGTCGGGGTAGCACTATTTTGGAAAGTGCTACAACAGCACGGTTGGATTCTAAACAGTCCAGAGTCACAGCTGGTTCCTACGACACGTCTACTGTTCCTGGGGATGGTTCTGGACACAGACCAGAAATAAGTGTTTCTCCCGGTGGAGAAAGCCAAGGAGCTGTCATCTCCAGTCAGAGACCTCCTGAAGCCAAAACAGCTATCGGTGCATCATTGCACGCGAGTCTTGGGAAAAATGTTAGCTTCCTACGAAGCAATCCCATTCGGCAGGTTCCATACAAGAACTTTTCAGGGGGACCTGTTAGACAAGTGGTCCGGGTCGCATCTTCAGATGCATTAGGCTGATAACCCCGTCTCCAAGGACCAGGGTATCTCTACTGTAGTGGCTGCAGAGTGCCCATCTTCAAGAGGGCCGCAGGTTCGACATACAGGACTAGGTCCTAGTGACCATGGATGCCAGCCTTTGAGGCTGGGGGGCAGTCACACAGGGAAGAAGCTTCCAGGGACTTTGGTCAAGTCAGGTGACTTCCCTACATAAATATTCTGGAACTGAGGGCCGGCCGGTCCTGATGCAATCGGACAACATCACGGCAGTCGCCCATGTAAACCAACAGGGCGGCACAAGAAGCAGGATGGCGATGGCAGAAGCCACAAGGATTCTCCGATGGGCGGAAAATCATGTGTTAGCACTGTCAGCAGTGTTCATTCCCGGAGTGGACAACTGGGAAGCAGATCTTCTCAGCAGACACGACTTCCACCCGAGAGAGTGGGGACTTCATCCAGAAGTCTTCCAAAGGATTGTACACCATTGGGAAAGGCCACAGGTGGACATGAAGGCGTCCCGCCTCAACAAAAAGCTATAAAAGATATTGCGCCAGGTCAAGGGACCTTCAGGCGATAGCTGTGGACGCTCTGGTAACACCGTGGGTGTACCAGTCGGTTTATGTGTTCCCCCTCTGCCTCTCATACCAAAGGTACTGAGAATAATAAGAAGGCGAGGAGTAAGAACAATACTCGTGGTTCAGGATTGGCCAAGAAGAGCCTGGTACCCAGAACTTCAAGAAATTATATCAGAGGACCCATGGCCTCTGCCGCTCAGACAGGACCTGCTGCAGCAGGGGCCCTGTCTGTTCCAAGACTTACCGCGGCTACGTTTTGATGGCATGGCGGTTGAACGCCGGATCCTAAAGGAAAAGGGCATTCCGGAGGAAGTCATTCCTACGCTGATTCAAGCCAGGAAAGATGTAACTGCAAAACATTATCACCGCATATGGCGGAAATATGTTGCTTGGTGTGAGGCCACAAAAGGCCCCAACAGAGGAATTTCAACTAGGTCGATTTCTGCATTTCCTACAAGCAGGAGTGTCTATGGGCCTAAAATTAGGCTCCATTAAGATACAGATCTCGGCTCTGTCGATTTTCTTCCAGAAAGAATTAGCTTCAGTACCTGAAGTTCAGACATTGTGAAAGGAGTGCTGCATATTCAGCCCCCGGTTGTGCCTCCAGTGGCACCTTCGGATCTCAACGTGGTGTTGAGTTTCTTAAAATCACATTGGTTTGAACCACTAAAAACCGTGGATCTAAAATATCTCACGCGGAAAGTGGTCATGTTATTGGCCTTGGCTTCGGCCAGGCGTGTATCAGAATTGGCGGCTTTGTTATATAAAAGTCCTTATCTGATTTTCCATATGGATAGGGCAGAATTGAGGACTCGTCCCCAGTTTCTCCCTAAGGTGGTATCAGGTTTTCACTTGAAACAACCTATTGTGGTGCCTGCGGCTACTAGGGACTTGGAGGATTCCAAGTTACTGGACGTAGTCAGGGCCTTGAAAAATTATGTTTCCAGGACGGCTAGAGTCAGGAAAATTGACTCGCTATTTATCCTGTATGCACCCAACAGGCTGGGTGCTCCTGCTTCTAAGCAGACTATCGCTCGCTGGATCTGTGACACGATTCAGCAGGCGCATTCTGCGGCTGGACTGCCGCATCTTAAATCAGTGAAAGCCCATTCCACAGGGAAGGTGGGCTCATCTTGGGCGGCTGCCCGAGGGGTCTCGGCTTTACAACTTTGCCGAGCTGTTACTTGGTCAGGGGCAAACACGTTTGCAAAATTCTACAAAATTGATACCCTGGCTGAGGAGGACCTGGAGTTCTCTCATTCGGTGCTGCAGAGTCACCCGCACTCTCCCGCCCGTTTGGGAGCTTTGGTATAATCCCCATGGTCCTTACGGAGTTCCCAGCATCCACTAGGACGTCAGAGAAAATAAGATTTTACTCACCGGTAAATCTATTTCTCGTAGTCCGTAGTGGATGCTGGGCGCCCATCCCAAGTGCGGATTGTCTGCAATACTTGTATATAGTTATTGCCTAACTAAAGGGTTATTGTTGAGCCATCTGTTGAGAGGCTCAGTTGTTTTCATACTGTCAAACTGGATATAGTATCACGAGTTGTACGGTGTGATTGGTGTGGCTGGTAAGAGTCTTACCCGGGATTCTAAATCCTTCCTTATTATGTCTGCTCGTCCGGGCACGGTGTCCTAACTGAGGCTTGGAGGAGGGTCATAGTGGGAGGAGCCAGTGCACACCAGGTAGTCATAAATCTTTCTAGAGTGCCCAGCCTCCTTCGGAGCCCGCTATTCCCCATGGTCCTTACGGAGTTCCCAGCATCCACTACGGACTACGAGAAATAGATTTACCGGTGAGTAAAATCTTATTTTTATACAGCTCTTTATTGGCTGGGCTGGCTAGCCTACCGGTATTTGAGCCTGAAGGCCGAAGTCATAAAAAGGGCCTTCCCTATTTATTGATTAGTAATTATGTTTGTGACTCGCCCATCAATTGCACTGTCTAATCATAATTGATGTATTAAAAATGTTACTCGCTAGTTATACTTGTAAGTTCATTCCCATGGGCAGCAAACGGAGTAATAATTCTAAACCAATGTGGCTTATAAGGATTTAATGGACAAAAAGTGGCGTGCATGCAAAAAGTATAAATCAGACGGGAAGGCGGAGTCATTCCAATACTATAAGGATTGTAACAAAATATGCAAAAAAGAAATTAGAGCGTTGAAAATAGAAACGGAAAAGATAATAGCAAAGGAAAGTAAATTGAACACCAAAAAAGTGTTTTAAATACATCAACAGTAAAAGATTAAAGAATGAGAGTATAAGCCCTTCAAAAGGCAAGTTGGGCATCCTAATCAAAGACGACATCGACATAGCAGTAGAATTAAACGAGTTTTTCTCATCCATATTCACAACAGAGGACCAGATGGCGGGATTGACGTATAACCTCAGCAATGAGAATGTCCCACTGCTAAGTGCTTATTTAAGTGAGGAAGTAGTCTGTGACCGATTTAAAAAAAAAAATTAAGATTAATAAATCACCTGGTCCCAATGGAATTCACCCAAGGGAATTCACCATGGAGCTACACTCCGAATTAGCAAGACCCGCTATACTAGATTTTCATTGACTCGCCTACATCAGGTATGGTTCCTAAAGACTGGCGTATAGCGGAAGTAATGCCAATATTTAAAAAGGGAAGTAGCTCTGAACCAGCTAAGTATAGACCAGTTAGTCTTACATCTATAGTGCGGAAAGTACTGGAAGGTATTTTAAGGGATAGAATACAAGAGTTCCTTGAAACCAATAATGTTATTAATAGGAATCAGCATGGAATTGTGAAGGATAAATCATGTCAAACTACCTTAATAGGCTTTTACTGTATGAAACTGTTAGCGAAAACCTAGATCAGGGTAAAGAGGTGGATGTAATCTTTTAAGACTTTGCTAAAGCTTTCGATACATTACCTCACATGAGACTTATCTACAAGTTAAGAGTACTTGGGCTAGGGAACACATTATGCACTTGGGTGAGTAATTGGCTAGATAAAAGGGAGCAGCGATTGGTGGTAAATGGAACTTTTTCAAAATGGACTGAGGTACTCAGTGGTGTGCCACAGGGGTCTGTACTTTGACCACTATTGTTCAACATATTCATATATGATCTAGAAGCAGGTCTACAGAGCATAATGTAAATTTCTCTGTCCTAGTGGATACAGGGGAACAGTACTTTAGTACCATGGGGTATAGATCAGGTCCACTTGAGCCTGGCACTTTAAAACCTTTAGTGTGTGTGTGTGCTGGCTCCTCCCCTCTATGCCCGTCCTACCAGACTCAGTTAAAAAAATGTGCCCGAGGAGCCGGGTGCATTTCTCTGGAGCTCCAGAGAGTTTCCTTTTAGTTTTTGTTTTAGTTAATGTTTTTAGATAGTCCTGGTTGGCAACCAGGCTACCTGCTTCGTGGGACTTAGAGGGGGGACCAAACCAACCTCCTGAGGGTTAATGGTTCGTAATCCCAGCTAACAGGACACTGAGCTCCTGAGGTGGTTGTCATACATCGTTAGTATGTGTGCCCACGCCAGCAGCTAGCCGCCACCCTCTAACAGATGCCTATGGTCAAGGTGCGGTGAGTGTTACACCGGGGTCCCGGCTAGCGGGTCCCCGGTGCAGTTTTGGCGGCATGTCGCACAGCGGTCACGGGCCACAAGCTGTGGTGCCCGCCGCGGACAAATCTGGCTCATGGCTACGCTCAGTGTCACTCCAAGGGCTCGCTAGGGTCTGTGTGGGGGTGTTTTCCAGTGTGCTGCGCTATATAACAGTTGTGTTAAGATATCTGTTGACATGGTTATGTGTGCTGCTTGTAACTACTCCTTCATCTACGGGGTCCCTCATGTGTGAGCAATGTTCCTTATCTCATCAGGGACACAGTTCACAGGCACCTGACTGGTTAGATACTTTTAAAAGCATGATTCAGAATGTTAATTCAGAATTAGCTGCTGCTAAAAAGGAGAGAGAGGTGTTAAAGCAGTCTGTTGATTGTATGGCAAAAGCAGCAGATACCAGAAAGGCTTCTCAGCCCCCACTGTTGGTTTCACATAAACGCTCACTGCCTCAGGTGCTCCAGTCTGATTCTGATCAGCCCGATATGGATGATGATGATGATATGCACAAGGACAGCTCTCTGTCCCCCTCATTTTTGCTATAAGAGAGGTTCTACACATACCGGATCAGGAATCCGAACCAGATGAGGAGTAATACTTTAATGTTAGACCAAAGACCTCAGCAACTTTTCCGGTGTCTAAAGAGTTAAACTCCCTGTCCAGGCAAGCATGGTTAAACCCTGATAAGAAATTGAAAATACCTCAGAGGTTTTTAGCTACTTTCCCCCTGCCAGCTGAGGACAGGAAGGTATGGGAAACCAACCCCCCCCCCCCCCCCATCAGTTGATACGTCTGTGTCATGACTGTCCGAGAAATTGGTACTACCGCTGCCAGGGCTATATCCTTAAAAGAGCCAGCTGACAGTAAAATTGAGACCACCCTCAAGGCCATTTATATGGCAGCGGGCATAGCACAGCGCCCCACAATAGTTTGTGGGTGGATTTCCAGGGCAATGGTCAAGTGGTCCCATAATATTATTAATGGATCAGACAATCTGCCCCAGGATGAGGTCATTACTCTGCTGCAACACATACAGGATGCTGCAAATTTTATGAGCAAGGCTGTAAAGGAATTGTGTAAGATAAATGGCCGCAATACTGCTATGGCAGTTTCGGCACACAGAGCTCTGTGGTTGCGTCAATGGTCAGCAGACACTGATTCCAAAAAGGGTGTAGAAAATCTTCCCTTTACAGGTGATGCCTTGTTTGGGGACAAATTAAATAAATGGATCTCCCAGGCAACGGCGGGTAAGTCTACCGGTTTGCCATCGGCTGCGCCGCCTGCTCGACGTTCTTGCACACGACCCTCCTTGCAGTCCTTTCATGTGGCAAGGTTCAGAGGCAGGGGCCGGGGAGTCACCACCACTCCGAGAGGATCTCGTGACAAGTCCCGTAAACCTGCAGCTGCTGCATCCCAGGACCAGACCACCGGATCCCCTGCCGCTAAGCCTTCCGCATGACGGTTGGCCCCAGCAGCAAGGCGATTTTCAGGTATGTGCTCGCCTTCAACACATACCTTATCTCCGAAAGCCTGGATTTCTCTATTATGGTAGCTTCAAGTTCCTCACATGGTAGAAGGCAGGAATTTCAATATCCATTTGTGGATTCTACCAACGACGGATGCCAGCCTCTGGGGTTGGGGGGCTGTGACCCAAGGGACCCAGTTCCAAGGGATATGGTCGAGTCGGGAATCTGCTCTGCCGATAAACATTCTGGAACTCAGGGCCCTTCTGCACGCTTCCCATCGGGCGATCCAGGTTCAATCGGACAACGCCATGGCGGTGGCGTACATAAACTGACAAGGGGGAACAAGAAGCAGAGCGGCGATGCGAGAGGTGTTAAAAAATCCTCCTCTGGGCGGAGGCCAACGCAAAGGCCATCTCAGTCATAGTCATTCCAGGAGTGGACAACTGGGAAGCAGACACAACCTCCATCCGGGGGAATGGGGCCTACATCCCCAGGTTTTTCAAAAATGTATTCACCGGTGGGGCTGTCCGCAGATTGCGCTGATGGCTTCTCGTCTCAACAAGAAGCTAGGCCGTTACTGTTCCAGGATGAGGGATCTGCAGGCTGTAGCAGTGGACGTGCTGACGACGCCATGGATGTACCAGTTTGTGTACCTGTTCCCTCCTCTACCGCTAATCCCAAGGGTTCTAAAAAGGCTAAGAAGGGAAAGCGTTCAAGCAATTCTAATTGCCCTGGATTGGCCTCGATGGGCGTGGTACTCGGACCTCCTCACCATAGCTCTGGAGGATCCCTGGCCTCTACCGTTCCAACAGGATCTTCTACAAGGTCCGTTCGTCTATCCAGACTTACAGTGGCTTCGTTTGATGGCTTGGAAGTTGAGAGGGAGATTCTAGCAAGAAAGGGCCTTCCCTCCCGTGTTATTTCCACCATGGTCCAAGCCAGGAAGATGGTGACGTTAAAACATTATCATCGTATCTGGAAGAGGTATGTTTCCTGGTGTGAAAGTAGAGAGGTGTCTCCCGTGGAATCTAGAATTGATCGTTTTCTACTTTTCCTGTAAGCGGGAGTGGATATGGGCCTACGCTTAGGTTCCATCAAAGTCCAGATTTCGGCCCTCTCTATTTTCTTCCAGAAACAACTTGCCATGTTGCTGGAAGTACAGACTTTCCTGAAAAGAGTTCTTCATATGCAACCGCCCTTTGTACCTTCCGCAGCTCTGTGGAATCTCAATGTGGTTTTGTCCTTCTTTTTTTTTTCAGTCGGGCTGGTTTGAACCTTTACATAGGGTGGAGTTAAAATTTCTTACCTGGAAGACAGTGATATTAGCATTGGCGCCAGCAAGATGTGTCTCTGAAGGGGGGGGGGGGCCTTATCCTGTAAGAGCCCTTATTTGATTTTTCATGACGACAGGGTTTTTGCCTCAAGTGGTTTCAGCTTTTCATGTCAGTCAACCCATTGTGGTTCCGGTGTTGTCTGACGCTTCTTTTGGGCCTGAGTCCTTAGATGTAGTGATGGCCCTGTAGGTTTATGTTAAGAGGATTGCTCATCATCGGAAATCTGATTTGCTGTTTGTCCTTTATGATGCCACCAAGATTGGTCAGCCGGCTTCCAAGCAATCCATTGCTCGCTGGCTCAGGTTGACCATTCAACAGGCCTATACTTCGGCAGCTCTGTCTTTGCCGACGTCTATGCAGGCCCACTCAACGAGGTTTGGGGGCTCTTCCTCAGCGGCTGCCCGGGGTGTCTCGGCCTTGCAGTTGTGCCGAGCTTCTACTTGGTCTAGTTCGACACCTTGGCCAGGGAAGACCTTCAGTTTGGTCAGGCGGTTTTACAGGGGTCTCAACACTCTCCCACACGTTTGGGAGCTTTGGGACTTCCCCATGGTACTAAAGTACAGTTCCCTAGTATCCACTAGGACGTTAGAGAAAATAGGAATTTAATGCCTACCGGTAATTCCTTTTCTCCTAGTCCGTAGTGGATACTGGGCACCCGCCTCAGTGCTTCGATTCCTGCTTACTTGAGTAAGCATTCGGTTGGTCCGCCGTTGTGGTCCCTTTGAGTTGGGATATCTGTGCTATCCTGGTTGGGTTGGTGTTACTATCCTCTGTTCTGGTTAGCGCCCTCCTTTTGGTTATGGGTGTGTGTTGGCTTGTTGCCTCACCGCTTTTGTATTTATTCCTTCTCTCGTGGTATGTCCGTCTCCTCAGCACAGTTTTCCTAGACTGAGTCTGGTAAGAGGGGTATAGAGGGGAGGAGCCAACACACACATATACGCACACTAAAGGTTTTAAAATGCCAGGCTCCAGTGGACCCGATCTATACCCCATGGCACTAAAGTACAGTTCCCTAGTATCCACTAACGGACTATGAGAAAAGGAATTACCGGTAGGTATTACATTCCTATTTTTTACAGACGATACCAAATTATGTAAGGTTATAATTTCGGTGGAGGATGCAGAGTCTCTTCAGAACGACTTATTTAAACTGGAAGCATGGGCTTCAAAATGGAGAATGAGGTTTAATATAGACAAATGTAAGGTAATGCACTTCGGTAGCGAGAACACTACCTACATACTAAATGGGGAGAAACTAGGGTATTCTGTACTGGAAAAAGATTTACGTGTTCACATAGATAACAAACTTAACAGGTGGTACCCAAAGTAGGAATGCAGCAAAAAAGGTAAAGAAGGTATTAGCATGCATTAAGTGGGGATTTGATGCAAGGGGTGAGAGTGTAATACTCCCATTATATAAATCATTAGTGAGGCCGAATCTCGAATACTGTGCACAATTCTGGGCACCATACTACAAAAAGGATATCTTGGAATTAAAAAAGGTTCAGAGACGGGCGACCAAATTGATAAAGTGGATGGAGACTCTAGAATACTTGGAAAGGCTTGCTAGGCATGTTTACACTGGAAAAAAGGAGATTAAGAGGGGACATTTAGAAATATATAAGGGGTCAATACACAGAACTAGAGGGGGATTTGTTTTTGGTAAGAGCATCAAAAACTACATGTGTACACCTGCTTAGGTTGGCGGAGAGGAGATTTCACACACACAGACGGAAAGGTTTCTTCACAGTAAGGACAATACATAGATGGAATTCTCTGCTTGAGATAGTAGTGATGGCGGACTCAGTCATTACTTTTAAGAATGGGCTGGATAAATTCCTAATGCAGGGGTGTCAAACACAAGGCCCGCGGGCCAAATCCGGCCCGCCAGACCTCGTCTGATGGCCCGCGGTGCCGCCGCCAGCCTTGCAGCCTCCCCTTTTTTTTTTCAATGAATTTACTCCGTGCCTTACCTTCCGGGACCTGGCCCGACTTCTTCTTGCCCCGCACTGCTCCCTGGGTGTCGGACGTGACGTCATCACGTGACGTCCGCCCGACATTTCCAGGGATCAGAGGAGCGCGCGGACGCCGCGGAGAGGAGCAAGAAGAAAGAAGTAAAAGAAAGAAAGAAGTAAAAGGTAAGTAAAGTAAATGGAGGGGGCAGATGGCTGGGCACTATAAAAGGGGGCAGATGGCTGGGCACTATAAAAGGGGGCAGATGGCTGGGCACTATAAAAGGGGGCACATGGCTGGGCACTATAAAAGGGGGCAGATGGCTGGGCACTATAAAAGGGGGCAGATGGCTGGGCACTATAAAAGGGGGCAGATGGCTGGGCACTATAAAAGGGGGCAGATGGCTGGGCACTATAAAAGGGGGCACATGGCCTTGTGTTTTCCATATGTTTAATAAACAGTGTTTGGCAATATTTGTATGTTTAAAAAAAAATTAATGTTTGTTACCAAAAAACATTTTTCAATACATTGTACAATAATTGTACATTTGAATATCTACTTGTCATTATTCTGACTATGTTTCTGCTTTCAGAGCTAGTTATTACTTACATTATTACAAAAAACAGTAATAATTGAATGCAGTGACATTAATTTATGATAATAAAGAGTGGACACATAGACCTACAGATACAACCGGCCCTTTGATGGGGACCAAACTGCTGATGCGGCCCCCGATGAATTTGAGTTTGACACCCCTGTCCTAATGGATAAGGATATACAGGGTTATGGTGGGTAAATTATGTACTATAGTAATAAAAAACGGAGTATTTTAGTTTACGGCTAAACCATTCACCACAGTTAAAATTAGTCTTAAATATATTTCAGTGTAGACCACTAACAGGTTGAACTCGATGGACAAATTTGTCTTTTTTGTTCAACCTCAGAAAATATGTTACTATGAAATACAGGGCTACCACTAGCACTTACGGTTTCCTATTCATGGATATATGCCTTTTGGGTTTGAAAGCAAAACTGGTGTACCCGGCCGGTGTAACTAGTATTTATAACATGGGTCTTCAACATGTGGCCCTCCCAGATGTTGTGGAACTACACATCCCAGCATGCCCTGCTCAGATTTAGCATGCCTTAATAGCAAAACTGTGTCCGGGCATGCTGGTATGTGCAGTTCCACAGTAGCTGGAGGGCTGCAGGTAGAAGACCTATGATCTATAAAAATTATCACTTTTATATCCATAGGGGCTGATTCAATTGTTTTTGTGCCCCCTGGTGGGCGTCTTTAGCAATGGACGTCTATTTAATTGTTGCTCCAATCAGATACAAATTGCCAGTTAAGGCACCGGTCGGCTCCTTTGCGCGGCTAAACCCGTCTAAAAAGCATGAATGGGCGTCCAAAGTCCAGGTTTGGGTGCCCAAACTACAGACTTTTTAACACTTTTTGTTTTTTGCACCTCCCGAAAAAATGTGCTAGTGGGCGTCGATTGAAGCAACAATTGAATAGGTACATGCCCATTCCTTCAGATGGCCTGCAGGCGGTACGCACCACAAATGAATCGGGCCCCATAGACTTTTTATATCGGCTTGAAATAAAGATTATTCAGCAATGATTAAGCGGGTGTAGTACCGACGCCAGGATCCCGGCGGGGAGGGGCGAGTGCAGCAAGCCCCTTGTGGGCTCGCCACGCTGCGGGCTCGGTGGCGACCTGCGGTCGCCACGGGTTCTATTCCCACTCTATGGGTGTCGTGGACACCCACGAGTGGAAATAGTCCCGTCGGGCTGGTGGAAGAGGTCATATGACTGTCGGTCAGCTGACCGGCGGTCACATGAATACCACCCGATTAAGCAATGCATATAATATAAACAAATGAGCTATAAAAGTGTGCAGTTTTTAGTAGGCTGTGCCCTTTTTCATGTTTGCCATGTTTGTTGTTTTCTGGCAATAAAAATAGGATTTTCTCTGGACTAGGCCCTGAGGAGGAAGGCTGCCCGCTGAGACAGCCCAGCAATGTGACAACCAGTGGTACAATCCAGTGAGTGTGGAAAAGCGTTAATCAAAGGTGCTGTAGAAAGCGTGTTCTCCCTAACCACTCTTCAATATACTGAAATCAAACAGAAAATAGGATTTTAATTACGGTAAATCCTTTTCTCTTAGTCCGTAGATGATGCTGGGGTCCACATTAGTACCATGGGGTATAGACGGGTCCCTTGGGAGCCATAGGCACTTTAAGAGTTTAATAGTATGGGCTGGCTCCCCCCTCTATGCCCCTCCTACCAGACTCAGTCTAGAAACTGTGCCCGAGGAGACGGACATACTTCGAGAGAAGGAAATACACAGATAGTGGTGAGAATCACACCAGCTCACACATAACAGAAAACCAAGCCAACCAGCTTGAATCAAGTCAGCAATGGCTGAACAACATTACTTAACCACGTAACAATGCAGTACTTAACCAAGGAACAAGGCAGTACTGAACCAAGTAACAACTGCAGGAAAATGAAGCGCTGGGCGGGCACCCAGCATCCACTACGGACTACGAGAAAAGGATTTACCGGTAGGTAATTAAAATCCTATTTTCTCTTACGTCCTAGGTGCTGGGGTCCACATTAGTACCATGGAGATGTACCAAAGCTCACAGTACGGTAGGGAGAGCGCGGAGGCTCCTGCAGAACCGATTGACCAAACTTAAGGTCCTCAGAGGCCAAAGTATCGAACTTGTAGAACTTACCAAACGTGTTCGACCCTGACCAAGTAGCTGCTCGCCAAAGCTGTAAAGCCGAGACACCCCGAGCAGCTGCCCAGGAAGAACCCACTTTACGAGTAGAGTGGCCTTAACAGATTTTGGACACGGCAAGCCTGCCGTAGAATATGCATGTTGGATAGTACACCTGATCCATCGAGAAATCGTCTGCTTAGAAGGAGGACACCCAATCTTGTTGGGATCATAAAGGACAAACAGAGTGTTTGACTTTCTGTGACGAGAAGTTCTCTTCACATAAATCTTCAAAGCCCTCACAACATCCAAGGACTTTGACCTAATTGAGGAGTTAGTAGCCACTGGCACCACAATAGGTTGGTTGATATGAAAAGCTGACACAACCTTTGAAAGAAATTGCTGACGTGTCCTGAGTTCAGCTCTATCTTCATGAAAAATCAAGTTGGGACTCTTGTAGGACAATGCCCACAATTCCGACATACGTCTAGCAGATGCCAATGCCAACAGTGTGACAGTCTTCCAAGTAAGAAACTTGACCTCATCCTCCTGTAAAGGCTCGAACCAATCCGATTGCAGGAACTGCAGTACCACGTTAAGATCCCAAGGTGCCGTAGGAAGAACAAAGGGAGGCTGGATGTGCAGAACCCCTTTCAAGAAAGTCTGAACCTCAGGGAGGGCAGCCAATTGTTTCTAGAAGAAAATGGACAAGGCCGAAATCTGGACTTTTATGGAGCCCAGGCGCAGTCCCACATCCACCCCTGCTTGCAGGAAGAGGAGAAACCATCCAAGTTGAAACTCCACTGTAGGAAGCTTCTTGGATTCACACCAAGACACGTACTTTTTCCAAATTTGATGGTAATGTTTGACATTACTCCTTTCCTAGCCTGTATCAGGTTAGGAATAACTTTGTTCGGAATGCCTTTCCGAGCCAAGATCTGGCGTTCAACCTCCCATGCCATCAAACGTAGCTGTGGTAAGTCTTGATGAGCGAACGGCCCCTGTTGCAGAAGGTCCTCTCGAAGAGCAAGAGGCCTTGGACCTTCTAGCAGTAACTCCAGAAGATCCACGTACCAAGCCCTTCTTGGCCAGTGTGGAGCAATGAGGATCACCTGAACACTTGTTGTTTTGATCATTTTGAGAATCCTTGGGATGAGTGGAAGTGGAGGTAACGCATACACTGACTTGAACACCCACGGAGTTACCAGGGCGTCCACCGCCACTGCCTGTGGGTCCCTCAACCTGGAACAATACCTCCGAAGCTTCTTGTTGAGGCCGTCATGTCTTTTTAAGGTACGCCCCAAAGACTTGACACCACCTCGCGGTGTAGGCCCCACTCCCCCGAATGGAGATCGTGTCTGCTGAGGAAGTCTGCTTCCCAGATGTCCACTCCCGGAATGAAGATTGCTGACCGCGCCATCGCGTGTCTTTCCGCCCAGACGATGATTCTTGTTACCTCTGACATTGCAGCTCTTCTCTTCGTTCCGCCTTGTCGGTTTATGTAGGCCACTGTCGTTACATTGTCTGACTGTGCGCCAGGTCAAGGGACCCTCATGCGGTAGCGGTAGACGCTCTGGTGACACCTTGGGTGTTCAGATCGGTCTATGTGTTTCCTCCTCTTCCTCTCATACCCAAGGTGTTGAGAATAATACGAAGAAGCAGGGTCAGAACAATACTCATTGTTCCGGATTGGCCACGAAGGACTTGGTACCCGAAGCTGCAAGAGTTGCTCGCAGGGGATCCGTGGCCTCTTCCTCTAAGGCAGGACCTGCTGCGGCAGGTGCCCTGTCTGTTCCAAGACTTACCGCGGCTGCGTTTGACGGCATGGCGGTTGAACGCCGGATCCTAGCGGAAAAAAGGATTCCGAAGGAAGTCATTCCTACCCTGATCAAGGCTAGGAAAGATGTGACGTTAAAACATTATCACCGTATATGGCGGAAATATGTTTCTTGGTGTGAGGCCAGAGCTGCTCCTACGGAGGAGTTTCATTTGGGCCGTCTACTTCACTTCCTTCAAACAGGAGTGACTTTGGGCCTAAAATTAGGGTCCATAAAGGTCCAGATTTCGGCCTTATCCATTTTCTTTCAAAGAGAATTGGCCTCTATTCCTGAAGTACAGACCTTTTGTGAAGGGAGTGCTGCATATTCAGCCTCCCTTTGTGCCTCCGGTGGCGCCTTGGGATCTTAACGTGGTGTTACGTTTCCTCAAGTCACCTTGGTTTGAACCACTCAAAACTGTGGAGTTGAAATACCTCACGTGGAAAGTGGTCATGTTGTTGGCGTTCGCTTCGGCAAGACGTGTTTCCGAATTGGCGGCTTTGTCACATAAAAGCCCATACTTGGTTTTTCACGTGGATAGGGCAGAGTTGAGGACTCGCCCTCACTTTCTGCCAAAAGTGGTCTCATCTTTTCATGTGAACCAACCTATTGTCGTGCCTGTGGCTACACGGGACTTGGATGATTCCGAGTCCCTGGATGTAGTCAGGGCTTTGAAGATTTATGTGACCAGAACGGCTAGAATCAGGAAGACTGAAGCTTTGTTCGTTCTGTATGCGGCCAACAAGGTTGGTGCTCCTGCTTCAAAGCAGACTATTGCTCGCTGGATCTGTAACACGATTCAGCAGGCGCATTCTACGGCAGGATTGCCGTTACCGAAATCGGTTAAGGCCCACTCCACTAGGAAAGTGGGCTCTTCTTGGGCGGCTGCCCGAGGGTTCTCGGCATAACAGTTGTGCCGAGCAGCTACTTGGTCGGGGACAAACACCATTGCAAAGTTCTATAAGTTTGATACCCTGGCTGAGGAGGACCTCCTGTTTGCTCAATCGGTGCTGCTGAGTCATCCGCACTCTCCCGCCCGTTTGGGAGCTTTGGTATAATCCCCATGGTCCTTACGGAGTCCCAGCATCCTCAAGGACGTTAGAGAAAATAAGATTTTACTTACCGGTAAATCTATTTCTCGTAGTCCGTAGAGGATGCTGGGCGCCCGTCCCATTTGCGGACTTCTTCTGCAAGACTTGTATATAGTCATTGCTTACATAAGGGTTATGTTATAGTTTTTCGGTGGAACCGTGGCTATGTTGTTCATACTGTTAACTAGGTAAGTTTATCACAAGTTATACGGTGTGATTGGTGTGGCTGGTATGGATCTCGCCCTTAGATTTACAAAAATCCTTCCTCGTACTGTCCATCTCCTCTGGGCACAGTTTCCCTAACTGAGGTCTGGAGGAGGGGCATAGAGGGAGGAGCCAGTGCACACCCAGAGTCCAAAGCTTTCTTAAAGTGCCCTATCTCCTGCGGAGCCCGTCTATTCCCCATGGTCCTTACGGAGTCCCAGCATCCTCTACGGACTACGAGAAATAGATTTACCGGTAAGTAAAATCTTATTTTTACACATTGCGGTAGGCACGTGTCCCCATTTTACACAGTACAACAGGCAAGTGGCCCCATTTTACACATTGCGGCAGGCACGTGCCCCCATTTTACACATTGCGGCAGGCACGTGCCCCCATTTTACACATTGCGGCAGGCAAGTGTCCCCATTTTACACATTGCGGCAGGAAAGTGTCCCCATTTTACACATTGCGGCAGGATAGTGTCCCCATTTTACACATTGCGGCAGGATAGTGTCCCCATTTTACACATTGCGGCAGGAAAGTGTCCCCATTTTACACATTCCGGCAGACAGGTGTCCCCATTTTACACATTCCGGCAGGCAAGTGTCCCCATTTTACACATTCCGGCAGGCAAGTGTCCCCATTTTACACATTCCGGCAGACAGGTGACCCCATTTTACACAGCATGGCAGGCAAGTGTCCCCATTTTACACATTCCGGCAGACAGGTGTCCCCATTTTACACATTCCGGCAGACAGGTGTCCCCATTTTACACATTCCGGCAGGCAAGTGTCCCCATTTTACACATTCCGGCAGACAGGTGACCCTATTTTACACAGTACGGCAGGTGGTGGTGGGGGGGAGGGAGAGGGGCTGACTTACATTTGATGCGGTTATTCCCGCTCTTCAGCCGCCTCTCCCTCATCTGCGCAGTGCTGGCCGGCTTGGCTCCCCCTTCTCCCTCCTCCCGAGTGCCCAGCTCGGGGGGCGGGGTTTCGCGGAATGACGTGATTGCGTCGTGACGTCACGACGCAAACACATCATTCCGCGAATCCCCCCCCCCCCCCCGAGCTGGGCACTCGGGAGGAGAGGGGAGGGGGTTTGAAAGCGCTCGGTTGCACGGCTCGCCCGCCGCAAGAAACGGCACTGCATACACACTGGGCGGCTTTGAGCTGAAAGCAGCTCAAAACACCAATAGTGAGCTACTTTCAGCTCAAAATCACCCAGTGTGTATGGGCCTTTAGTCCTTGCTCCCAAGGCTCAGCCATGTCATGGCAGTCTCGGTTTCTCCCTAAGTGGGCACAGCCATGTCATGGCAGTCTCTGTTTCTCCCTAAGTCCTTGCTCCCAGGGCTCAGCCATGTCATGGCCGTCTCTGTTTCTCCCTAAGTCCTTGCTCCCAGGGCTCAGCCATGTCATGGCAGTCTCTGTTTCTCCCTAAGTCCTTGCTCCCAGGGCTCAGCCATGTCATGGCAGTCTCTGTTTCTCCCTAAGTCCTTGCTCCCAGGGCTCAGCCATGTCATGGCAGTCTCTGTTTCTCCCTAAGTCCTTGCTCCTAGGGCTCAGCCATGTCATGGCAGTCTCTGTTTCTCTTGCACAAAGGTTATTTTATTGGTGCGTAGTGTGTTGCCGCATTATAGATGAGAAGCCCTATGACAAATTATGGCAGTCTCTGTTTCTCCCTAAGTCCTTGCTCCCAGGGCTCAGCCATGTCATGGCAGTCTCTGTTTCTCCCTAAGTCCTTGCTCCTAGGGCTCAGCCATGTCATGGCAGTCTCTGTTTCTCTTGCACAAAGGTTATTTTATTGGTGCGTAGTGTGTTGCCGCATTATAGATGAGAAGCCCTATGACAAATTATGAAAACTTCCCTTGTGCTCAGCCAGAGAGCAATCCTCTTAGAAAGAGAGAAACACAATTCAAGATGATAGGATATACTTACACATGGCTGTATTTACATTTGGTGGTTATTTGTTTAATTTGCATTGTATCTAGTGTTTAGCATTTTACCCTTGTGGCTATTGCACAACCTATTTATATGTTTGTTGCTGTGGCGTTTGGAGAACTGAAAGGACGAGTCTCCTGTGTGGCTTTGTGATCTCCTCAGTCATCTGCAGCAGTAATGTACTTACTATTATGCCGTTGGTATGTTTCGTGCGGCTCTGTAACGCTGTCAGGCAGGGTGACATTTCTTAGCACGCCTTCGGCAATGTTGTTAAGCAGCTGCTTTTACAAAACTCCTTTGGTTTTCTGTAATCCTTAATTTCCTGTCATTCTAAATGGGTAGTGTTATGTACAAAGTAAAAGAATGCTTAATGCAGTGACTGCATTGTATGTACATGATAGAAAAATATGGTGGCTGGCTGTGGGGTAAGTATTCATGACCAGATTTAGTCATCTGCTAATATGTTTTTCGTGGTTGTCTCTATTTATGAAGCCTTATCCGCAAATACTTTTTTTCCTTAGGCGTGCATAATAAAGCAGGAAAGCTTGTTTATAGCATAGGGTGGCAGTCTCTGTCCTCAAGATTCCAGACCGTTCATGTTTTCCTGGTCTCCTCACAGAAATAATTGCCTTTACCTGAGGGTCTTTTCAAATGTCAGTGAGTAATATATACACCTGTGCACCTGCTGGGTGACCTGGAAAATGTGAATTGTGGGGTCCTGAGGACAGATTTTAAGAGCCATTGATGTATAGTATAGTTCAGAGGCTATAGTCTTAAGTCCAGAGGTTCCCAAACGTGGTCCTCAAAACATGAACCGATAGGATGTTTTTAGTATATCCATGGTTCCTCAACGATGGTTAAATCAAATTGACTGAGGGTACTAATTAAGTCATTGGCAGCCAGGAATGGATATACTCAATCCTGGACGTTAACCACTTGGCTAAAACATTCTTAACTGATTTTTTTTCTCTCTCTGGGCCAGATGTACTAAGCTTGAAAAGTGATAAATATCACTGTGATAAAGCACCAGCCAATCGGCTCCTAACTGCCATGTCACAGGCTGTGTTTGAAAAATGACAGTTAGGAGCCGATTGGCTGGTGCTTTATCACAGTGATATTTATCACTTTTCAAGCTTAGTACATCTGGCTGTCTATCTTTAAGGTATGGAGGTTAACTACATTGATGAAATGAGTTATGAAATACTCATGAAATAATGAAATCTGTGAAATGTAATAGCTAAAGAGATATTAATTTACAAATATATATAGAAAACAGATTAGTTTTACCTCTAGATTTCCAGGAATTGCTTGTGGTTGCACCCTAAAGATGCCATGGGGCGGATTCCGATGTTGCATGCTCCCCTCTGCTGAAATTCCATAAGAATGGACGTCTGTCAGAGCTTCTCAAGTGTTGCTCACCCATTACCCGCAGCTCACACTTTTTTTTCTCTCGCAGCCCTCAGAGGTGTGAGTAAAAAATCTGCTTAAAGTCCGTAGTTTGGACGCCCAAACACGGACTTTTAGATGCAAAAATAGGAACTTTAGATGGGTTTAGTTGCCTTGCACAGCTAAACCCGGAGCTGTCAGCCGCGTCAAATGCTAATGAGCGTCTTATCTGAGCAACAATTGAATAACACCAGTAGACTTCCCATTATAATGCCTAGGACGTAGATTCCGGGATGTGATTGATAACAACCGTGACTATTACAATTGGATTGTTACTTGGATATATTTAGGGGTTATACAGACACAGTGACACTGCAACAATTTTTTGCTATTAATACTGATGGGTCAGCGCCTTTGGGCGCCTATTTCGTGTCACTCGTGTCTATATATCTCCTGAGAAACCCTTTTGCGCGCAGATGATTCCGGTGCCTTGAATTATGGACATTTGAAGTTCTTTAGTGTACAGCTATGTACTGTATATTCTACATTATGATGTTCAGATCTTATTTTAATTGTATTTTTCCTGTCTTTTTTCCTTTAGTGACAACTACATAGTGCGTGTGAAGGCTGTGGTTATGAGCAGGGATGACTCCAGCGGGGGTTGGTTACCACATGAAGGCGGTGGAATCAGTCGGGTTGGAGTCTCCAAAGTTTACCCTGAGGGCTGCGGGAGAAGTGACTTTCTTATTCATGGAGAACGAATAAAAGATAAGCTGGTAAATATTCTTTTTTTTTAACCTATTTTAAAGGGGCTTTCTGCATTTTACGCTGGTATGGTTTTAAGCAACTTTTACCTAATTATTATACATTGCTAGTTCTTTTTAGGTTCCTTTTACCTTTTTTGGCATTCATTTATTGTAGATCATTGCAGTTTTTGGTTGCACTATGTTATTAGGGGAAACTGTTTTTTGGATACAGTTGTGAAGATAAAATCTCCCCATAAAATAAAAAGCTGGTTAAAAAGGAAAGAATAAAGGATAGTGTGGTGGTCGGCATTCTTTATGATAGTATCTGTTCCATAATGTGCATTGCTGCCAGTCTATCTTCTTTTTATATATTATACAAGGAGTAAATGAGTGCTTATAGCATTGGTCCAGAGGAAAGAGCAATTCCATAAGTATTTTACCCTATGGCACCACTCTCGGGGCAACAAAGCATTATGGGTGAAGCAGCGGGCAGCATTTACTAGTCTGAAATACAAATTCTAGTAACCGTGTATTGAATCATAAAATAACAATTGGATTGGTAAAGTTCCACATTGAAAATAAAATAGATGCAGTAGCTGTGGTTTGCAATAAACAGTAATAGGGAAATTAGTTCTGTGGGAAGTGCCGCTGGTATAGGCACGATGCCCGGCTGCACACACATCGGCCAATTACGGTCTTGCCACAATAGCAAGTTGGGCTATTCCACACTAAATCAACACAGGTTTCTAACTGACCGTCTCAGATTGTGATGCGCTGGAAATCATTTTGTTTCTTGATTTTTTAAAATACAATGTTCGTGAATCACTCAAAAATGAAAACCCTTACAGCAGGTGAATCCGATCATGATTCCAAAATAAAACTTTGAGGACTTATTTACAACAGTGTGAACAATTTTGTTGTTGTGGTCCCCCCCCCCAAAAAATATTTTAAAAATTGGCTTTTTGAGAAGAAAAAAAAAAAATTTTTTTTGATTTTCATATTTATCCAAATTTTTGGTGAAACAATTGCAGCTTTAAACGCATATAACTTCAAAACCGTTGTACTTATTATCCTAAGATTTGGGGGTTTACCTTAACACCCATGGCAGCATTTATTATACCAAATTTCATTTCAATCTGAAATGGCCAGTCTGGAACCTGTGTTGATTTGGTGTGGAATAACCCAGTTGCTGCTAGGATACGATACGTCATTTGCCCCAACGAAAGTCAAGTCCTAACTAAGGGTTCAGCATAAATATTACATAATGTGCAGGGTATGTATGTGCTTAGGTGGTTTATGTATGTATAAATTCTCTCTCTCTCTCTCTCTCTCTATATATATATATATATATATATATATATATATATATATATATATATATATATATTTTGTTTTTATTATATACAGTATGTGTGTGTTTGTTAAATGTATGTACATGTCTGAATGTAAAATGTGTGTTTGTATTAAACACTGGTCATGTATTTGACACTATTATGAGGTTAACCAAGGTTACAGCCTGTGTACAGCATTGGAAAATGAAAATAACTAGGTAATGACTTATCCTTACTTAGGTTTCGTGGGACAGGTTGAGACACTGAGCAAATCCCTGCTACAATAATTTTATCTATGTATTTTACATCTCTAGTTCTCAAGTTTGGACAGTATTCAGAGTGTTATATAACTGCCTAAATATCACATGTTCTGTTTTCTTTGCTATTCCTATGGGATCAGTTCATACAATTTGTTTTGTGCTGAAAATAATTCTAAAACAAACTGCAAAGTTGATGAGCTAATGTATTTTTGCCAGCAGGATTCTGCTTGTGTCTAGGTGTAATCAGAATATTGTCCACACCCAAGGTGTAGGCTGCTGCTTAACCCTAAGGGTGAGGGATTTTTAACTTGACACATCCCCACCTATAATTTCCTTTATTTAGTAACCTAACCTATAGCTTAAGCAACTATTTTTCTTGCCTGTGGCAATAGGTAGCTGCTCCTTTTTTTTTTTTTTAATCTTCTCTATCTGTAGTCCTTACCTTGTGCTGGTCACGGGCCGTGTTCTTTTACCTCTCAAGCTGTTGGATGTATTTTGGAGACGATAACTTGGGTGACCTATTGTGTCGTGAACTCTCACAAACCTTCTGGTGTAAATGATTGCTGTTTAGAATATACAGAACATGTATTGTGAGTGTGTATGGATACTATGCATGGATTATTTTGAATAAAGCAAGATTTCTCACTTTAGCATGAGATTTGTTAATAAAATATCCGGAAGGCACTCAACAGTATTTAAATATGCTTTCCATGATTTTGCTGATTTTAATGGCAATGGGCGAAAATGCCAGAGAAGCATTCCGGCACATCACACAACGTCTACAAAGTTCCTGCATTCTGGTGTGTAAACACAATCAAAACTGCACTAATAAATCACTTGTTTGTACCTGCTGACCGTTATTGACTGATAGAAGGTGCCCATCTAGAGGTCAGGATACATCAGAGATTATTGGAAGGCGACAGGGTGCTCTACAGGTCCGTACAGTGGGAAAGACAGGGCATACATATAATTAGACATACTTGGGCCAATTCAGTTGTTTTCGGCACTTAAACGGGACTGTTCAGATGCCCAAACAATTGTCACAATTCAGTTGTTGTTTTGGCGCACATACATATTTCGCATGTAACGCCCAAACAGACAGGTTTTAGCCTCGTAAAACAGCTAAACCCATCTAAAGTCCCGTTCAGACACCCAAAGTGCGCACAGTTCTTTTCGCACCTCTGGAGGCTGCAAGAAGAAATGTCATCCCCGTGGCTACTGGGCATCTAAACAGAGCAATAATTGGATTTCTTCAGTTTGCACCTCCTAGTGGTAGCTGCGGGATAAAACAATTGAATTGGCACCCATGTAGTCCATTCTAATGCACTTATGAAAACAAAGGATTTGGAGGGCCGTTCTCATGAGAGGAGGGGAGATGATTCGCACCATAAGCAAATAAATCCTATTTGGTGCATGCATACTGTACATATATGTACAGTATATAACGTCCTGCATACTGTACATATATGTACAGTATATAACGTCCTTCTTCTCTGGCTGTGGCATTATCATGTAATAGAAGTCATTAATCTGCTACATGTCTGCCATTAGGCATTGACACAATGCATTATATGCAGCATGGCGTATGACACTAGTTAGTCATTAATATGCAATATCCTTCCCTACGCTAAGCAAAATAATGGTTGCCTCTGTCAGCGGTTGTACATTCACTAGGCCATGCTGTTTATCCAAGCCTCAATCCTCTCCACCATATTACCAACTTTTCCACCCTTTTATTGTCGCAGTTTATTTTTAATTTTAACAATTTAAATTACTGTAAATGTTACTAAACCTTGGCCTTTAACACCATGGGAGTGATTCAATTGTTTATCATGCCTGATCTCCGGTCTAAAGTGACAAGACGTCAGGGCAATATTCAATATAGATATATATTTATTTTTATTATCGCGCACAGGCCGGGTTTAGCCACATAAGGTGGGTAAACCCGACCAAAGTGCTGGGTGCGATGCATGAAAAGTGCCATTTGGGCGCCCAAACGGGTCACTTCGCACACTTCAGCTGGCCAGCATGGGGTGGGGGTGGCAACATTTAAATTCCGCCCTATGTGTTTAATGTGTGCTGAGCGCATCTAACATTAGGGAGGAAATTCAATTATTTTTTGCGAGCCTGTAAGTCATTGGTTCCTCGATGGACGCGAATGCTGGGGGCACCTATAACTTGTCGCTCCCAAATGCTCCGGGTGGCTAAACTATTGCGCTTGCTGCTGTAACTGCAGTTTGGGCGCCCAAAAGCTGGACTTTTCGTGTAGAAAACAATTCCACCCCCTAGCAATGATCTGAGATGCACGTATGTGATTACATTTGCATTTCCAAATGCATTTACTCTAAAATAAAGGGGTGTGGTATGGAAGGTAGATAGTAACTAGGTCGACAGTGTCTAGGTCGACCACTATTGGTCGACAGTTACTAGGTCGACAGGTCAAAAGGTAGACATGAGTTTTTAATGGTTTTTTTTGTGTAGTTTTCTTCGTAGAGTGACCGGGAACCCCAATTAGTGCACCGTGGCCCCTCGCTCTTCGGGCAAGGTGCCTCGTTCCGCTACCGCTGCGCTCGGCACAGGTTGCCGCTCCCAATTGTAGTCCGCGTGGATCGTAAGTATGAAAAGGTTAAAAAAAATAAAAAATTTGTGAAGAACTCATGTCGACCTTTTGACCTGTCGGCCTGGAACATGTCGACCTAGAGACCCTGTCGACCAGTAGTGGTTGACCTAGTTACTGTCGACCTAGAGACCGGATCCCAAAATTGAGATAAAGAATGTTCTGTTTAGTTAACACGTGTTTAAAAGCTGGTTGAATGTACTTTTAAATAAATCTAAATGAGTAAAGAAGATAAGGTTTACATGTTGTTTTCTCTAACGTCCTAGTGGATGCTGGGGACTCTGTAAGGACCATGGGGAATAGACGGGCTCCGCAGGAGACTGGGCACTCTAAAGAAAGATTTAGTACTACCTGGTGTGCACTGGCTCCTCCCTCTATGCCCCTCCTCCAGACCTCAGTTAGAATCTGTGCCCGGCCAGAGCTGGGTGCTTTTAGTGAGCTCTCCTGAGCTTGCTAATAAGAAAGTATTTTAGTTAGGTTTTTTTATTTTCAGAGAGCTTCTGCTGGCAACAGACTCTCTGCTACGTGGGACTGAGGGGAGAGAAGCAAACCTACTAACTGCGGCTAGGTTGCGCTTCTTAGGCTACTGGACACCATTAGCTCCAGAGGGATCGAACACAGGACCTGACCTTGTCGTCCGTTCCCGGAGCCGCGCCGCCGTCCCCCTCGCAGAGCCAGAAGTCAGAAGCCGGCAGAAGCAAGAAGACATCGAAATCGGCGGCAGAAGACTCCTGTCTTCACATGAGGTAGCGCACATCACTGCAGCTGTGCGCCATTGCGCCCACACTACCCACACACTCCGGTCACTGTAGGGTGCAGGGCGCAGGGGGGCGCCCTGGGCAGCAATTAGGATACCTCTTGGCAAAAAGACACATATATACTGCTGGGCACTGTATATATGTACGAGCCCCCGCCATTTTATTACACAGACCCGGGACTGAAGCCCGCCGCTGAGGGGGCGGGGCCTTCTTCCTCAGCACTAACCAGCGCCATTTTCTCTTAACAGCTCCGCTGAGAGGAAGCTCCCCAGGCTCTCCCCTGCAGTATCAAGGTAGAAAAAGGGTAAAAAGAGAGGGGGGGCACATAAATTTAGGCGCAAAATTATCATAAACAGCAGCTACTGGGTAAACACTAAGTTACTGTGTAATCCCTGGGTTATATAGCGCTGGGGTGTGTGCTGGCATACTCTCTCTCTGTCTCCCCAAAAGGCCTTGTGGGGTCCTGTCCTCAATTAGAGCATTCCCTGTGTGTGTGTGGTGTGTCGGTACGTTTGTGTCGACATGTTTGACGAGGACGGTTACGTGAGGCAGAAACAGTGCAAGTGACTGTGGTGCCGCCGACGGCGCCGACACCTGATTGGATGTATATGTGGAAGGTGTTAAATGATAATGTAAGCTCCTTGCATAAAAGGTTGGATAACCAGTCAGGGTCTCAACCCGTGTCTGATTCTGCAGCTCAGAGACAGTCAGGGTCTCAAAAGCGCCCACTATCCCAGTTGGTTGACACAGATGTCGACACGGATTCTGACTCCAGTGTCGATGACGATGAGGCAAAGTTGCAGCCTAAAATGACTAAAGCCATCCGATACTTGATTATAGCAATGAAGGATGTATTGCACATACCGGAGGAAAGCCCTGTCCCTGACAAAAGGGTATATATGTATGGGGAGAAAAAGCAAGAGGTGACTTTTCCCCCTTCACATGAGTTAAATGAATTATGTGAAAAAGCATGGGATTCCCCCGATAAGAAAGTGATTTCCAAAAGGTTACTTATGGCGTACCCTTTCCCGCCAACGGACAGGATGCGCTGGGAATCCTCCCCTAGGTTAGATAAAGCTCTGACACGCTTATCTAAAAAGGTGGCCCTGCCGTCACAGGATACGGCCGCCCTAAAGGATCCTGCAGATAGGAAGCAGGAAAGTATCCTGAAGTCTGTTTATGCACACTCAGGTACTATACTGAGGCCGGCTATTGCGTCGGCCTGGATGTGTAGTGCTGTAACAGCATGGACAGATAATCTGTCTGAGGAAATGGATATCTTAGACAAGGATACCATTTTACTGACCCTGGGGCATATAAAAGACGCTGTCCTATATATGAGGGATGCCCAGAGGGACATTTGCCTACTGGGCTCTAGAATAAATGCAATGTCAATTTCTGCCAGAAGGGTCCTGTGGACTCGGCAATGGACAGGTGATGCCGACTCCAAAAAGCACATGGAGGTGTTACCTTACAAGGGTGAGGAATTGTTTGGGGACGGTCTCTCTGACCTAGTTTCCACAGCTACGGCTGGGAAGTCAAACTTTTTGCCATATATTCCCTCACAGCCTAAGAAAGCACCGTATTACCAAATACAGTCCTTTCGATCACAGAGAAGCAAGAAGGTCAGAGGTGCGTCCTTTCTGGCCAGAGGTAGGGGTAGAGGAAAGAAGCTGCACAACACAGCTAGTTCCCAGGAACAGAAGTCCTCCCCGGCTTCCACTAAATCCACCGCATGACGCTGGGGCTCCACAGGAGCGGTGGGGGCGCTTCTCCGAAATTTCAGCCACCAGTGGGTTCGCTCACAGGGGTGGTCTTCTGTATACCGGCGGTCGGGCTCCCGGCGCTCAGTATACCGGCGCCGGGAGCCCGACAGCCGGCATACCGACACTTATTTTCCCTCGTGGGGGTCCACGACCCCCATAGAGGGAGAATAAAATAGTGTGGCGCGCCACCGTGCCCGTAGCGTGGCGAGCGCAGCGAGCCCGCAAGGGGCTCATTTGCGCTCGCCACACTGTCGGTAAGCCGGCGGTCGGGCTCCCGGCGCCGGTATGCTGGTCGCCGGGAGCCCGACCGCCGGCCAGCCGTAGTGAACCCGCTCACAGGTGGATCCCTGGGCTATACAGATTGTGTCTCGGGGATACAGCTGGAATTCGAAGTGATGCCCCCTCACCGTTACCTCAAATCGGCCCTGCCAGCTTCCCCCATAGAAAGGGAAGTAGTGTTAGCGGCAATTCACAAGTTATATCTCCAGCAGGTGGTGGTAAAGGTTCCCCTCCTTCAACAAGGAAGAGGATACTATTCCACAATGTTTGTGGTACCGAAACCGGACAGTTCGGTCAGACCCATATTGAATTTAAAAGCCCTGAACATTTATCTGAAAAGATTCAAGTTCAAAATGGAATCGCTCAGAGCGGTCATTGCAAGCCTGGAAGAGGGGGATTTTATGGTGTCTCTGGACATCAAGGATGCGTACTTGCATGTCCCCATTTATCCACCTCATCAGGAGTACCTCAGGTTTGTGGTACAGGACTGTCATTACCAATTCCAGACGTTGCCGTTAGGTCTGTCCACGGCACCGAGAATATTTACCAAGGTGATGGCGGAAATGATGGTGCTCCTTCGGAAGCAAGGGGTTACGATTATACCATACTTGGACGATCTCCTCATAAAGGCGAGGTCCAGGGAGCGGTTGCTGATCAGCGTAGCACTCTCAGGAAGTGTTGCAACAGCACGGCTGGATTCTGAATATTCCAAAGTCGCAGCTGATTCCTACGACGCGTCTGCCCTTCCTGGGCATGATTCTGGACACAAACCAGAAAAGGGTGTTTCTCCCGGAGGAGAAGGCTCAGGAGCTCGTGACTCTGGTCAGAGGCCTCCTAAAACCAAAACAGGTATCGGTGCATCACTGCACGCGTGTCCTGGGAAAGATGGTGGCGTCATACGAAGCCATTCCCTTCGGCAGGTTCCATGCGAGGATCTTTCAGTGGTATCTGTTGGACAAGTGGTCCGGATCGCATCTTCAGATGCATCGGCTGATCACCCTGTCCCCCAGGGCCAGGGTGTCTCTTCTGTGGTGGCTGCAAAGTGCTCACCTCCTCGAGGGCCGCAGGTTCGGCATACAGGACTGGGTCCTGGTGACCACGGATGCAAGCCTCCGAGGATGGGGGGCAGTCACTCAAGGCAGAAACTTCCAGGTGCTGTGGTCAAGTCAGGAGACTTGTCTGCACATCAATATCCTGGAACTAAGGGCCGTATACAACGCCCTGAGTCAAGCGGAGCCTCTTCTTCGAAACCCACCAGTGCTGATTCAGTCAGACAACATAACGGCAGTTGCCCATGTAAACCGCCAGGGCGGCACAAGAAGCAGGGTGGCAATTGCAGAAGCCACCAGGATTCTTCGTTGGGCGGAGAATCACGTACTAGCACTGTCAGCAGTGTTCATTCCGGGAGTGGACAACTGGGAAGCAGACTTCCTCAGCAGGCACGACCTCCACCCGGGAGAGTGGGGACTTCATCAAGAAGTCTTCACGCAGATTGCAAATCGATGGGAACTGCCACAGGTGGACATGATGGCGTCCCGTCTCAACAAAAAAGCTAAAAAGATATTGCGCCAGGTCAAGGGACCCTCAGGCGATAGCTGTGGACGCACTAGTAACGCCGTGGGTGTTCCAGTCGGTCTATGTGTTTCCTCCTCTTCTTCTCATACCAAAAGTGCTGAGAATTGTAAGAAAAAGAGGAGTGAGAACAATACTCATTGTTCCGGATTGGCCAAGAAGGACTTGGTACCCGGAATTGCAAGAAATGCTCACAGAGGACCCGTGGCCTCTGCCTCTCAGACAGGACCTGTTACAACAAGGGCCCTGTCTGTTCCAAGACTTACCGCGGCTGCGTTTGACGGCATGGCGGTTGAACATCGGATCCTAGCGGAAAAAGGCATTCCGGATGAAGTTATTCCTACGCTGATAAAGGCTGGGAAGGATGTGACAGCAAAGCATTATCACCGTATATGGCGAAAATATGTTGCTTGGTGTGAGGCCAGGAAGGCCCCTACAGAGGAATTCCAGCTGGGTCGATTCCTGCACTTCCTACAGTCAGGAGTGACTATGGGCCTAAAATTAGGGTCCATAAAGGTCCAGATTTCGGCCTATCCATTTTCTTCCAAAAAGAACTGGCTTCACTGCCTGAGGTTCAGACGTTTGTTAAGGGAGTGCTGCATATTCAGCCCCCTTTTGTGCCACCAGTGGCACCTTGGGATCTTAACGTGGTGTTGAGTTTCCTGAAATCCCACTGGTGTGAGCCACTTAAGACCGTGGAGCTAAAGTATCTCGCGTGGAAAGTGGTCATGCTGTTGGCCTTAGCTTCGGCTAGGCGTGTGTCAGAATTGGCGGCTTTGTCATGTAAAAGCCCCTATCTGGTTTTCCATATGGATAGGGCAGAATTGCGGACTCGTCTGCAATTTCTGCCAAAGGTGGTATCATTTCATTTGAACCAACCTATTGTGGTGCCTGCGGCTACTGGTGACTTGGAGGATTCCAAGTTGCTTGCCGTAGTCCGGGCTTTGAAGATTTATGTGACCAGAACGGCTGGAGTCAGGAAGACTGACTCGCTGTTTGTCCTGTATGCATCCAACAAGCTGGGTGCTCCTGCTTCAAAGCAAACTATTGCTCGCTGGATCTGTGGCACGATTCAGCAGGGTTGCCGCATCCAAAATCAGTGAAAGCCCATTCCACGAGAAAGGTGGGCTCTTCTTGGGCGGCTGCCCGAGGGGTCTCGGCATTACAGCTTTGCCGAGCTGCTACTTGGTCGGGTTCAAACACATTTGCAAAGTTCTACAAGTTTGATACCCTGGCTGAGGAGGACCTTGAGTTTGCCCATTCGGTGCTGCAGAGTCATCCGCACTCTCCCGCCCGTTTGGGAGCTTTGGTATAATCCCCATGGTCCTTACGGAGTCCCCAGCATCCACTAGGACGTTAGAGAAAATAAGATTTTACTCACCGGTAAATCTATTTCTCGTAGTCCGTAGTGGATGCTGGGCGCCCGTCCCAAGTGCGGACTTTCTGCAATACTTGTATATAGTTATTGCTTACTAAAGGGTTATGTTATGTGGCATCAGTTGAGTGATGCTTGTTTGTTGTTCATACTGTTAACTGGGTAAGTTTATCACGAGTTATACGGTGTGATTGGTGTGGCTGGTATGAGTCTTACCCTGGATTCCAAAATCCTTTCCTTGTAATGTCAGCTCTTCCGGGCACAGTTTCCTTAACTGAGGTCTGGAGGAGGGGCAATGAGGGAGGAGCCAGTGCACACCAGGTAGTACTAAATCTTTCTTTAGAGTGCCCAGTCTCCTGCGGAGCCCGTCTATTCCCCATGGTCCTTACCGAGTCCCCAGCATCCACTACGGACTACGAGAAATAGATTTACCGGTGAGAAAAATCTTATTTTTTAATTGCATTTTAATAAGCAGAAAAAGCATTACAAAGATACAGTATTTGTATGTGAACTTGTGTGTCTGCACGTTTCCTCTCCTTAGTTAAGGGGGTGTCTGTAAGTGACAGAACCTGTTGGTCAGAAATTGGGCTTGTATGCTGTAAAAATACACTTATTGTCCGTCGTCCACAAACTATGCCGTATTAAGTGCTGTAATGTGATTAGAAAGGATTCCTGATTTTCTCCCATTTTTGTTATGTCCATTTCTTAAATCTATTTTCCTAGTTTACCACTTTAATATTTGTTCACTGAATTACATTTTCATATATCTATATTAAACAAGAGGGTAAAACATTTTATTAGTAGCTGGATGGTGCAGCAGTTTGTGTATTTTAAATGTCCAGGAGGTGAAGTCAGGTTAATTACACGCAGTCACATGCCTCTGGGCAAAGTAACTGCCAATTAAAGGATTGGTTGCATTAACTCTTTCACTTTACACGTACTGTATCACAGATAAATGAGAAGTCACCCTTCTTTCATTGTTTTAGACTATCTTATATAATGCGTCTCCTTTCTTTGTGATTTTTGTTTATTTGTGTTGAATATTCTTTAATCCTACTTACTGTAGGTGAAACCTGTATATAAAAGTTAATTTTAATATCCTGTTCTTGATGAATTAAATGGTAAATGCCTGCAAGGTACTAAATGCTATTTCATGGAATCGGTCATAATAACATTACTTTTAAATGGAGTATACTTGTTCCTCGATAGATCCAAATTGATCAGATTATTATATGCACACGTTACTAGTGACAACAGAGTGTTAATACCCCCAGTGTGCGTAGGCATGTTCCTAGCAACATATGTATGACCGCCATAACTGTTTGCGAGCTGTACCACCAAACGATTCCATTCGTGCTTACAAAAAACTTTCAGTGCCCTGAATTTCTCTGTCATGTTTCGGTTTTTAATGCAATTTGTGATGCGTTCTCTGGGAACATCGGACTTCTAGAAAATGGCATGGCCTTTGCTACCATTCCCAATAATCCAGTGGGCAAACAACGAAACTACAAATGTTTTCTTTTCAAGATTTTTTTTGTTCCCCTTAATTTTTTATATCATTTTTTTTTTTCTATTTTACCATGCTAGGTGTTATTGGAATGCTACTTAAAGAAAGACTTGGTGTACCAGAAGGCGACTCCAACGTTCCATCACTGGTCTGTGGACGAGCGGAGGTTCGGCCTCACCTTTCAGAGTCCCGCCGATGCGCGAGCTTTTGACCGAGGCGTGCGCAAAGCAATTGAAGACCTCACAGAAGGTAATGAAACTTAAGACCCGCATTCCAACTATTCTTTGCTTTGGGGTGTGGAGCGTGCGCGATCCGTCACATTCCACAGGCTCTCTTTCATGCTAGTGATACCAGAAGATCCCTGAAGCTGGATGACTGTTGGCAGGGAAAGAAAGGAGGTCTTTTCTAATTTGGTCTCAGGTTGTCTGTGTGTATGAGGAAAAGATAAAGTAAACGCGTATCCCTGTAGGCAGAGGGATGAGCAGTGTGTTCTAGTGCCAAGTAATCACTTTTTCCTGCCAATCATGGATTCTACTGAGATTATTGTACGCAGAGCGCACTATTTTCCTAGTAATCACTTGAGACTTTGGATAGTTTTTTATTATGCCTTCAACATGTATATAGAGCGATGGATTCCTGTTACTTGGCAGGACTACATTTCATTTCCCTGCTAAAATGTTGCCATAGCATTGCAGAACATGAGGCTTGTGTTGTCAGCTGTATGGGGTAAATGTATGAAGCAGTGATCAGAGTGGAGACGTGAACCAGTGGAGAAGTTGCCCATGGCAACCAATCCGCATTGAAGTAACATTTATAATTTGCATACTATAAAATTATACAGAGCTCACTTCTCCACTCTTATCACTGCTTCATACAGTTACCTCTATATAAAGTACACTTGTCATAGTTTGTGTTGTGTTTCCTATACCAGCCCATGTAATGATCTGCTGTCATTCAGCAGTTGTGTCTGACTGTGTACCCGACACTTACGCTGAGTGTATTTCATCCTCTATGAATTCACTAGGAAGACCACTGCATTAGCCTAACATAGAATATACGTACATCTATATAGCTAGCCTAGTAAAGGGACGCAGCATATGCCTGGGCACCTCAGTCCCTGCTAACTGCTCCGCTACCCCCCCCCCCCCCCTTCCCTCTCTGCCTGCTGCTTTGTCCCACTCTGTCCACAAACACACACCCTCCCACACTCCGTTCCATTACCCCATACTTACCGATTTCCCAGCAAATTGTTCCTTCTGCTAGGCTAGGGTGTGTCCTGCATGCATATTGGAGATGGGGCAGACCGTAGCAGATTATTATACAGACAGGTGTGTGTTAAGGGGGGTACTCACGGAGCGATCGCTGCTTAAAATCTAAGCAATCTGACTAGATTGCTTAGATTTTAAGCACGATCGCTCCGTGTGTAGCCCCCTCAGCAATAGCGATGCGCAGCCCCGCGCATCGCTATCGCTGCTGCTAGATTGGCCTGCATGCAGGCCAATCTAGCGGGTCGCTCACTTCACCCGCTGGGTGAAGTGAGCGGCCCCCCCGTTTCCCCCCGCACACTCAGCACAGATCGCGCTGTGCTGAGCGCCGGGAGAGATGTGTGCTGAGCGGTTCGCTCAGCACACATCTCTCTGACATCGGCCAGTGAGTACTGGCCTTTAGTTAGGCTCTGCATTCACTTTTAGAATCGTTAACTTAAGGATCTGTTTGTGATATGGAGAAATGGCCTGTATCGGGCAAAAAATAGGTGTTTTTGCCAGCGATGGTGCTTCCCATATTTACCAAGCCTCCAGGCGAGCGATAGTGATCACCTGATATTAATGGAAAAGCCTGTTTAACAAGTAGTGCTGTCGTCTAACGTTGTTGTTATCTTATGATGACAATAGCAGTATATTCATTTTCTGTGTGTTTCATTCTTTTCTATGTTTTTTTTGTTTATATAAAATTTGCTATTGGATGCCCAAGTCCAGGCCTTCCAGTGCAAAGTGCATTTACTGGGTCACTCATGTACAGAGGGGCCCAGGACAGGGCTAGTTAGCCTCTTCTTACTGCAGCCAGCCAGTGTCACCAGCTGCCCCTGAGAAGTTTCCTTGTTAAATTATGGTGATAGATTTTATTGCAACAATTTTACAGTCAACACAAAGGAAATCAATTGTTTCTCCCCGTAGCCGTCACTAGATGGCATCCAATAGAGTTTCTGTGTTAGCAAGCAAAAATGTGCAAAAAGTGACCCGTTTGGGCACCCAAACAGCACTTTTTCGTGTCACACCCAGCACTTTGGTTGGGTTTAGCCGCAAACCCAGCCTGTCTGTGCACGATAAAAAAAAATAAAAAAAAACAACAACTGAATTGCACCCCTGCAATCTCCCAACACTATAGACGAAGATTGGGTGCGCAAAACAGTAGACTTGCCCCCATAATGAGCTTACTCCATTGAAGTATGAAATCTTTTCAAGAGTGAAGTTGTCCCCATTCTGAAAAAAATATTAACATTTTACTGTAAATACTTAAGGTATGCACATCAAGATTCTGACTCCAATCTCATGTGTAGGTTGTGCCAAAAATGGCAAATCAAAACGGTCTCTTCAAATTTTATGAATTTTGAGGGTTTTTTTGTAGTTTTTGTTTTTTTTCTTCACTCTCATCGGCTCGTTCAATGTGTAATTGAAAGTAATACAGAATGGGATTGGGTGTCACCTCTTGGTTCTGAATTTAGATGGAACAAGTGTTTTTTACTCACATTTCTCTTATGTCCTAGAGGATGCTGGGGTACACATTAGTACCATGGGATATAGACTGGTCCATTAGGAGCCATTGGCACTTTAAGAGTTTGAGAGAGTGGGCTGGCTCCTCCCTCTATGCCCCTCCTACCAGACTCCGTTTAGAAGGATCCTGAGTTTTCCTAGTAAAATGTTGTTTTAGAGTTTTTTGTTTTGCAGGGAGGCTGCTGGCAACAGCCTCCCTGCAGCGAGGGACTGAGGTTGGGAGCAGTGTCCGCCCAGCGGGGTCTGAACCACAGTCTCCGCTGACTGGACACTGAGCTCCAGAGGGGTCTGTCTGATCGTTCTCCGCCACAGGGGACCGCTCGCCCCAGCAGCATGTCGCCACCCCCTTGCAAAGCTGAAGAATCTGTGACGAGTGAGACACCGACCCCCCTAGCAAGGGGGGTCGTTGTGAAGATGGCGGCAACAGGGTAGGAGCGCAGTATTAACTGCGCTCCAGGGATGGCTCAGCGGTACATGGTGCAGCGCTGTGAGGGGCGCCCTGAGCCAGTGCTACACCCTACACTGGTCCAGAAGCCTGTCTGGGTCCCAGGATCTCAGCCAGCACTAAATCCTCAGGCCGGTATAAGCAGAAGACAAGTGGGAAGACAGCGCCATTTTGGGGGCGGAGCTTCTCCTCAAAGCGGACCCAGCAGCGTTTCAGCACCATTTTCCTGCCTGCACAGCGCTGACCAGGAAAGAAGGTCCCTCCACAGCAACTCCAGCTATCTGTAAACGGTTCCAGGGGGTTGTAGAAGGGGGCGGGAGGCTGCAATATGACTGTGTATCCTATTAAGGTGCACAGTCAGCGCTGACAAGGCGTCTCCGGCTCCAATGTCTGTGTCTCTCTTGCCATTCTTGGGGGGAGGGGACTCTGTCTGCCCTCACCTGTGTGTGTGTGTGTGTGTGTGTGTGTGTGTGTGTGTAGTGTTTGGTGGTCTCCTTTAGCTATGTCCAGGGACACTGTGTCATATGCTGCGGAGGATATGTCCTCACAGGATGATCCCATTCCTTGTAATCAGGATAGCACTGGTTTAGCACAGATTCCAGCAAGGGAACCTGAATGGTTTTCCTCTATCAAATCTTGGATTACTCAGGTTTCTGACAGGGTTGCGAGTTATGAGTCTGCAACCCAGGTATTACAGAACTCCATGGCAGTATGGCCCGATTCTGGTACCTCAGGACGCCCCGCTATATACCCCCAAAAACGTGCGCTTGTTAACATCACGGAAGATGACACGGATACCGATTCTGATACCACAGACGGTAATGGGGATGTGTTGCAGGGGTCTGCCTCTCTTGCAAAGGGGGTGCAATTAATGATAGCCTCTATCAGGGATGTGTTAAATATAAATGATACCACAACTGAACAGGTTGAGGAGGCTTTTTTCACTGAAAATAAGGAAGCCTCGCTAACCTTCCCTGCGTCAAAGGAATTGAATGCTATATTTAAGAAAACCCTGAGAAAAAAATTCCAGATCCCTAAAAGGGTCCAGATGGCGTTTCCTTTCCCTGAGGAGGATAGGAAAAAATGGGAAAACCCGCCTATTGTTGACGCATTTGTGTCCAGACTCTCAAAAAAGGTGGTTTTACCTGTTCCAGGATCTACCGACTTAAAAGAGCCGGCTGATAGAAAAATTGATAATACACTTAATTCAATGTACACTGCTTCAGGGGCCATATTACGTCCCACTATTGTTAGAGCATGGATTGCAAGGGCTATAGTAAGTGGTCGGCTACCTTACTAGAGGATTTGGATACTATGGATAGAGGGGATGTTGAATTGTTTTTGCGTAACATTCACGATTCAGCAGGTTTTATGGTAGAATCCATGAAAGACCTGGGTTCCATGGCTGCGGGGATCTCTTCCATGTCTGTTTCAGCTCGTCGGGGACTGTGGCTGCGCCAGTGGTCTGCCGACACGGAATCCAGGAAAAGTGTGGAGTCCCTACCCTGCACAGGTCAGGCTCTCTTTGTGGAAGCTTTATATGCGTGGATATCCACGGCTACAGCGGGTAAGTCTCCGTTTCTTCCCTCAGCTGCTACTGCTCTGAAGAAATACTTCTCTTCATCAGCATCTCAGTCCTTTCGGCCTAACAAGCCTAGAAAGGCTAAACCGTCCAATACCTTCTTTAGGGGCGGTCGCGTTAAATCCAAGAAACCTGCTGCTGCAGGTTCCCGGGAACAAAACCTGCTTCAGGTACGCCAAAGTCCTCCGCATGACGGTGGACCGCGCGGCCTTGAGGGGGGGCCTGTGGGAGCGAGACTCGCATTCAGTCACGTCTGGGTATTGTCCGGCCTGGATCCCTGGGTGATAGATATTGTGTCCCAGGGATACAGGCTGGAATTTCAAAATCTCCCCCCTCACCGATTTTTCAAATCAGGCTAGCCAGTTCTACTGGCAGACAGAACTGTACTACAGGAAGCTGTCCAGAAGTTGGTGGAGGCACAGGTCATTGTACCAGTTCCTCCTCATTTACAAACCACAGGTTACTATTCGAACCTTTTCGTGGTACCGAAACCGGATGGTTCGGTCAGGCCCATTCTGAACCTTAAATCACTGAACCCCTTTCTAAAGGAGTTCAAGTTCAAGATGGAGTCTCTCAGGGCGGTGATATCAGGTCTGGAAGAGGGGGGATTCCTGGTATCCCTGGATATCAAGGATGCGTACCTCCACATTCCGATTTGGCTGTCGCATCAGGCTTATCTCCGTTTCGCATTATTAGACTGTCATTTCCAGTTCCAGGCCCTGCCATTCGGCCTCTCAACAGCACCGAGGGTGTTCACCAAGGTGATGGCAGAGATGGTGGTTCTCCTCCGCAAACAAGGGGTGAACATCATTCCATATCTGGACGATCTGCTGATAAAGGCTTCGTCCAAGGAGAAGCTGTTGCAGTCCATTGTTCTCACAACGTACCTACTCAGAGTCCATGGTTGGATTCTGAATCTCCCAAAGTCACATTTGGAACCGACCCAGAGGTTGTCTTTTCTGGGGATGATCCTCGACACAGAAGTGCAGAGGGTGTTTCTTCCGCAGGAAAAGGCGTTGGTGATACAAACAATGGTCCGGGATGTCCTGAAGCCAGCCCGGGTGCCAGTTCATCACTGCATTCGCCTTTTGGGAAAGATGGTGGCCTCTTACGAGGTTCTCCAATACGGGAGGTTCCATGCTCGGGCCTTCCAACTGGATCTCCTGGACAAGTGGTCAGGATCTCATCTCCACATGCACCAGAGGATTAGTCTGTCACCAAAGGCCAGGATGTCACTCCTCTGGTGGCTCCAATTGCCTCACCTTCTGGAGGGCCGCAGGTTCGGGATTCAGGACTGGGTCCTTCTAACCACGGATGCGAGCCTTCGGGGCTGGAGCGCAGTCACTCAGGGGGAAACATTCCAGGGAAGGTGGTCAAGTCTGGAAGCCAGTCTACCCATCAACACTCTGGAACTAAGAGCCGTCTACAACGGTCTTCTTCAGACGGCCCATCTTCTAAGAAATCGGCCATTCAAGTGCAGTCGGACAATGTAACGACAGTGGCCTACATAAACCGACAGGGCGGAACGAAGAGCAGAGCTGCAATGTCATAGGTGACCAGAATCATCCTCTGGGCAGAAAGACACGCGTTGGCGCTTTCAGAAATCTTCATTCCGGGAGTAGACAGCTGGGAAGCAGATTTCCTCAGCAGACACGATCTTCATCCGGGGGACTGGGGTCTCCATCCGGAGGTGTTCAAGGAAATTACAGACCTTTGGGGGTTACCCCAAATAGACATGATGGCCTCTCGTCTCAACAAGAAGCTTCAACGCTATTGTCCCAGGTCGAGGGACCCACAAGCAGTTGCAGTGGACGCCCTGGTGTCTCCGTGGGTGTTCCGGTTGATGTATGTGTTTCCACCTCTTCCACTCATTCCAAGAGTTCTAAAGCTCGTAAAGAGATCAAGGGTTCAGGCGATCCTCATTGCTCCGGACTGGCCAAGGCGGGCTTGGTACGCGGACCTTCTGAATATCTTGCAGGAAGAGCCGAGGCCTCTTCCTCTTCAGGAGGATCTGCTGCTGCAGGTACCGTTCGCCTATCAAGACTTACGGCATGGAGGTTGAATGCCTGATACTAGCTCGGAAGGGCGTTCTGAAGAAGGTCATTCCTACCCTTATACAGGCTAGGAAAGGGGTAACGTCTAAACATTACCATCGTATTTGGAGGAAATATGTTTCTTGGTGTGAATCCAAGAAGTTTCCTACGGTGGAGTTTCAACTCAGACGGTTTCTCCTCTTCCTGCAAGCAGGTGTGGATTTGGGCCTGAGGTTGGGCTCTGTGAAGGTCCAGATTTTGTCCCTCTCCATCTTCTTCCAGAAACAATTGGCTGCCCTCCCTGAGGTTCAGACTTTTTTGAAGGGAGTTCTGCACATCCAACCTCCCTTTGTACTGCATACGGTGCCTTGGGACCTTAATGTGGTGTTGGAGTTTCTCCAGTCGGATTGGTTTGAACCTCCTACATGAGGTTGAGGTCAAATTTCTTACTTGGAAGGCGGTCACGTTGTTGGCCTTAGCTTCTGCTAGACGTGTGTGGGAATTAGGGGCTTTGTCCTGTAAAAGTCCTTACTTGATCTTCTACGAAGATAGAATTAAACTCCGGACACGTCAGCAGTTTCTTCCGAAGGTTGTGTCGGCATTTCATATCAACCAACCTATTGTGGTGCCAGTAGCTACTGACTCCTCAATTACATCAAAGTCCTCGGATGTTGTAAGGGCTCTGAAGATATATGTGAACAGAACTTCTCGTCACAGAAAGTCTAACGCTCTGTTTGTTCTATTTTATCCCAAGAAGATTGGTTGTCCTGCTTCTAAGCAGACTATTTCTCGCTGGATTCGGTTCACTATCCAGCACGCTTATTCTACAGCAGGACTGCTGTGTCCAAAATCTGTTAAGGCCCACTCAACTCGTAAGGTGGGGTCTTCCTGGACGGCTGCCCGGGGTGTCTCGGCATTGCAACTTTGCCGAGCTGCAACTTGGTCGAACACGTTTGCAAAGTTTTACAAGTACGATACTTTGGCCTCTGATGATTTGAAGTTCAGTCATTCAGTTCTGCAGGAGCCTCCGCGCTCTCCCGCCCGTTCTGGGAGCTTTGGTACATCCCCATGGTACTAATGTGGACCCCAGCATCCTCTAGGATGTAAAAGAAAATAGGATTTTGGTTTGCTACCTGTAAATCCTTTTCTCGTAGTCCGTAGAGGATGCTGGGCGCTCGCCCAGCGCTTCGTTTCCTGCAACCGTTATCTGGTTCAGTACGACTTTGTTTAGTTATGTACTGCATTGTTACTTGGTAAGTAATGTTTCAGCAGTTGCTGAGTTTTCAAGCTAAGCTAGCTTGATGTGCATTGTATATGTGAGCTGGTATGAATCTCGCCCCTATCTGTGTTAAATCGTTTTCTCGAAGATGTCCGTCTCCTCGGGCACAGTTTCTAGACTGAGTCTGGTAGGAGGGACATAGAGGGAGGAGCCAGCCCACACACTCATACTCTTTAAGTGCCAATGGCTCCTAGTGGACCCGTCTGTACCCCATGCTACTAATGTGGACCCCAGCATCCTCTACGGACTATGAGAAAAGGATTTACCGGTATGTAACCAAAATCCTATTTTTGTGTTAACTGAAAGAATGGGACAACTATGCCCTGACATCTTAGCCCTGTGAGTTTTTGAAATTCTGTGCAGCCTTTAATTTCAGCTCTCCTGCTCCAGGCAGCGATGAAAGTGGTATGCAAGACCAGCAGACAACGGAGCTCCACAGGGCACAGCAAGAACTCTTAGAAAAAAGTTCTCTTTTCAAGCTTTAATATAAGTGAACTTGTTTGCTGCAGAGGACTTTACACTTTAATTATTTTGTTTGCGTGTGAAAGCCCTTCAAAACCTGCATTTCTGAGCAGCGTGCGTACCCATAAATAGACAAAAAGAACATGGCTAAATTGTGTTTCCATTCAAGCTTCCTGCATATCAGATTACCTAGTCTACCTGGAAGAAAGGTAGGACTTGTTCAGCTAGGGACTGGCAGGTCGCCTAGGAAAACTTGCTTGCACTTTTTTATTTCAATTTCCTTAACGTACTAAAACATATACTCTTATCTTATCTCTTAAGCTGGCCATACATCAGGACGATATCTTTCCAACCAGCCAACTAACGGTTGGTCCCACAAAAAAAAACAAAAAAAACGTAATAGCTTTCAGAGGGTAACATTGATTAAGCAATTACATGGATATTTGAATTTGTTCTGTCTCATATACTTTACTTGCCTTCTGACTATTGTCTTTATTCCTGTATTACAAAATCTGGCGTGTTAAGAGGGAACTTAGCTAATTAAGAGGAAAGCATACTATGTTTATGGTAAAATTATAGTAGTAATATTAATAATGTGCTCTTTTCAGGTTATGTAGCATTGGTTACTTTTAATACTTGGTTATATAAAGAAAGAAAGAAATTGGAACAAACGATGCATATAGATTGGACCGCCTTGCACTTTTCTAATGATCCAGCGCATCAGATCCGTTTGCGCTGGTCTGTACTGGGTAACCTGCGTTAGTGTCCATTACAGGATGGAGCCCAGACCAGAACGGTACAGGCCAGCATCCAAGTATAAAGAGCCTTTACACATTAAAGCCCAGAAACATAACTAACAAAGTACACACATTCCTTTTATATGAAAGGGCATCTTGTTATAGATAGAAAAGTAATGAGATATGTTCAAAATTATTTGATAACCTTTGGAAAAATGCAGTTTGCTAACAGTTTTGTTGTGATGCATGTTAAACGAGAAATTGATTCATATGGTGATTGGGGGGGGGAAAAACAACCTTGATTTTGATGGTTGAAAACAAGGCTTGAGTGAAGACTTAGAGGCCCATTGAATAAGATATGGAATCCACCGGAACCAATCAGATTCTAGCTAACAGTCATCTAGTACATTCTGACAAGGGTTGTCCTTTCCCATCTGTGATCTTGTACAGTGTACTTAAATCAGAAAGTGCTTATTTTCTAATACCAGCTGATAAAGGACATTTTTTATGTATGTTTGACGCTTAATTATTTTTATCAATAGATGATGTGTTTTATGGCTTGATACAAAGCTGTTAATCATTTTCACTTAGTTTTATATCCCAAACAGGAACACTGGCCAAATGATACTTAAATGTGATTTACATAGTATTGTATTGTACCTAAAAAAACACCATTGGCTCGTCATTTTGTCAGTCATTAGGGGGAAGGGGGGGGACTCTATTTCGAGCAAAAAAATATTTTGCCCACAATCAAGTATGTATAGGTGTGTGTGTAGATAGATAGATAGATAGATAGATATAGAGTATCCCATATCCAAAATGCTGGGAAACAGAAGTATTTTGGATATCGGATTTTTCCATATTTTGGAATAATTGCATACCATAATGAGATATCATTGACGATAGGACCCAAGTTTAAGCACAGAATGCATTTAGGTTTCATATACACCTTATACACACAGCCTGAAGGTTATTTAATACAAGATTTTTAATAACTTCGTGCATTAAACAAAGTTTGTGTACATTGAGCCATCAGAAAACAAGCGTTTCACTATCTTATAGGCCCTACACACTGGCTGATCCGCCGCCGAGCTGCCCGACGACGGATACGGGCGACCCGGCGGCGGGGGGGCAGTGAAGTTTCTTCGCTCCCCCCTTCACCCGGCTGCATTGAAGTGCAGGCAAATATGGACGAGATCGTCCATATTGGCCTGCATGTACAGCCGACGGGGGACCAGCGATGAACGAGCGCGGGGCCGCGCATCGTTCATCGCTGGAGCCTCCACACTGCACGATATGAACGTTATCTCGTTCATTAATGAACGAGATCGTTCATATCGTGCAGTCATGTCGGCCAGTGTGTAGGGCCCTTTAGTCTCACTCAAAAAATTACGTATTTTGGAATATTCCGTATTTTGGAATATTTGGATATGGGATACTCAACCTGTGTGTGTGTATATGTATATATGTATATGTGTGTGTGTATATATATATATATATATATATATATATATATAATAATCTCCCTCTATATTCTTTTTCTATTGTAAAACATCAAGGTTTATTTAACTCAAAGTTCCATACATCCAAATAGTTGTTGTTTTTTTTCTTTTCTTTTCACTGTTGTATGTTTGTCAGTGGTGAGTCTATTTGGGATACATACGGTAGACGGGATGCCGGCTGTTACTATACCGACAGCTGTATCCCGTCTGCTGGAATCCCAGGAGCAAGTGCGCTCACCACACGTTCTATTCGCACTCTGTTCATGACGTGGATCCACCAACAGAGTGGGAATATGGGTCCATTGTCGGGATTCCGGCTGTTGGTTTATCAGCTGGTGTTGGGATTCCGGAGTGGTCTCCTGAACGCCATGTTCCGACAGCCGGTAAACTGACTGCATCATCTGTCAAAGTGTTGCACTTTAACTGATTGTATTTAATAGTGTGCCTCATAGTAGAGTACTTTTTATGCTGTTTCTTATGTTTGAATAAGCTTTTGTGAAAGCAATGTAGAAATATCGAGTCATTTAGCTTGTATTGAACTTCATTTTTATCTTTTAACATATAAAATGTGAATTAATTTCTTCATTTTTTATTAAAGGATCCACTACATCTTCTTCTACAATTCATAACGAGGCTGAACTAGGGGACGATGACGTTTTTGCAGTAAGTAATAACAACAGCAGGGAGCTGCATAAACCTGAGGTTCTTTTTAATGAATAAAAAATAAATATCTTAAATAGCAATGATGTATTGTCTTAACGGAGAACCTGGCAATGTTTTATTTTAAAAATAATGAATTAAATTGTTTTAATATAAATAATGCAGTCCAGTGCAATAGTAGAAGAGTCTTTCATTCTGCATTGAGGTTTTATGATTTTGTCATACTCTAATGGCCAAAGTAATTACCTGCAGACCAGAATCTTGTTTTTTGGGAAGTTCATTCATTTTGCATGTCTCTAACACAGCTGTATTGGTTATGTGTGCAGATATAGGTGCATGTGGGGCCAGTATAAGCACTTACACATTTTGTAAATGTGAACCCTATTACGTTTGGCTGCTGGTCTTATATTGTTTGTATTTTCAGTGACTGGGAAGTTTTGCATTAAGCATATCCAAGAGAATTCAGCTGAACTTGAAAATCTTACATTTGCTCTACTAATGTGTTTTGTAAGCATGGTGTGTGGACTGTCTATAATTTCAGGTGAAGCGTGTGAGGTTCTATTCTGGATACACACCTATACAGTCGTCGGCCCGTTCTCCCGATATCATGTGATCGGGCTGACCATTGTATAGGTGTGCACGCTGTGTCGTAGCTGATAAACTGCCTTTAACGCTCCTCCAGCGGCCGGGTTCGGGAGCTTGCATCTCATATACTGTTTAATATTTGTCAGTGCAACCACCTGATCCCATAGAAGCCTATACATACTGAGCTATTTTAGCACAGTGTGTATGGGGCTGACAGTAGGTCAAGCTGGTGGCACACTGTGTCATTGTAAAAGTGTGTACACCCAGCTTTAAAGCCGCTGCAGTGTCTTAAGCTGGGTAAATGCTCCCGATCAGCCAGGCTGTGCGCGTATCTATGATCTCCTGTGACGTGGGTGAGGGGAGCAGCTCCTCTATGGGGATCAGGAGGTCGGCTGTGCAGTACATAAAATGCAAACCTCCCGGCCCCAATAGCTGTAGGAGCATTACAATGCTCCTACAACGGCATATACAATTGGCGGCCCACCGTCCCGTTGCCTTGATATCAGGAGAACGGGAGGACAATTATATAGGTGTGCACCCACCTTTACTTGCAATGTAATTAGTAAAGAAACAATTATCTAGTAAAGAAATCATTAGTGCTATCTGTATCGATGACCATGTGATCTAGCTCAAACTTTTGTTCCCATAAATGGCCAAGTTTGACCATTTTTATCAGCAAACACTTGAAAGCAGTTGTTTATGAGAGCAGATTGAGCATAAATTAGCAACCTTCTTTGATAAAATGTCATGTATTTAATTCATCTGTTCTGTGTGCAAGTTATTCAACAAGAATACATTTATGAATTAGGCCTACAGTCATTAAAATTCATCAACTGTGTGGGCAGCATTGCTGTATCTGCTCACACGTTTTCTAGTTTTAGTATTCTGCTTTGAAGTTGAAGTATGCCTTTAATAGAATACGCTAAATTTCATTGTATATACTAAATAATTGATTCAAGAGTAAAACAGTTTCCCACCTACAGATGTGCTATCGTGGAGGTCATTTATCAACATTGTTACCTTCTCAGCTTCACAATTGAGATTGCTTATTGTAGGTGCCTATCGCATCGTGTTCTAGAGTTGGGGTTCTTCATTCAGTGCTTCTAATCCCCCCCCCAAAAAAAAAAAAAATATTTTTTTAATTTATTTTTTAACAAAGGCTTATTTATTTTCTACGTTTACAGTGCTAAAACCTACTAACTAGGAACTTAAACACACTTATTAATGATAAAGCATAATTATATTTAAACATTTATGATTTTTTTGGCCATAAATCCTGCACTGTTCCTAAATACTCTGTGTAAAACCAATTTGTGACACAAACATTCCCCCAATGCATTTCCTAGCCCTCTGTCCCACACCAGTGCACTGTACAACTGTTCAATATTAGGGCTTATTGGTAATGAGCAACAGGGCTCTGTAATGCTGGATAGTGAGGAAAGCAGGACATGCCTAAAACATGGACGTGCAAGGTTTAGGGAAGACCTTGCTCGTGTGAGCTTACATTCCAGTTGGAAGAGCCAACAGCTGAAATGACAGACGTGAGTGTGGCTCATCATGGAGATTGAGAGTATTGGTGTGGGGTTAAGGTGAGCTATAATAAAGAGATGGTTTTTCGCAGAACATTTAAAGATTGGAGAGACATCTTGTAGGGAATCTCAGGTATTTTGCATGAGAAGTCGCGTGTCGAATTATGTCTGTTTCGTACTTAAAGTAGGTAGCAAAATAATGGGTTAAGAGGAAGGAAGGGGTTGGAGGTGTAGGTGGGCAGAGAAGGGAGTTGAATGCAGACCAGATGCATGTTAGAGGCTTGCTTGGCAAGTGATAGGGCAGTGGTCCCAGGTGAAAGGATGAATTTAATGAATTCTGCTTTATAGCAAGATTTCCTCCAGTGGTCCTCACCATCTAACCCAACCGTCCCTCTCTTCCATGATGTAGTTTCCAGACCAACTTTCTTCCCCTTAACACAAGCCAGACATCTCTCTTCCCCATTGCTTTCAACTGCCTATTCTGCGTATGATGCAGCTACGTTCCGATGCTTATTGACAGACACATTGAGGTCGATTCAATTCAACGACAGTTGAATAGCGCCGGGAATTAGCTCCCGGCGCTATTCAATTCAGCGCAGGTTAAGTCGGCGAATGCCCGTTCTCGCGGACTTAACAGGTTGATTTGTCGGGAGAACGGGCATTCTCCGACTTAACTCCCCGCCGCGATGCTGATTCCCGATAGTCAGCCTCGCGCGGCAGCACTTTTGTCGTATTTCTTCTCTTATCCCCCGGGGGTGAGAGAAGAATTCCCGACAATTGTCACTTGGCGCTGTATTGAATAGCGCCGGGAGCTAATTCCCGGCGCTATTCAACTGACGGTGAATTGAATCGACCCCATTGCCTAATAGTCATGAACCTTATCAGAATGTTAGCGAAGAATGGTCATTCATCGAAACTCCCTGTTGGTCCAGAGAGCAAAGCGAACACTTACTGTGTGTTGAAATCTTGTTATTGGCAGCTGGATAGCCAGGTGCCACAAGTGACTGCCCCCACTACCTTGATCCTCTGTGTTACTCTGTGTATAAAAAAACATTAAGCTCATGAGCAGAACAGTGAAAGTGGAATTGGTTCATGAGTAAAGTAGCAATTGCTGGCTTGTTGCAAGCAAGCGTCAGAGTGTATTCCAGTGCAGGGTGGCTGGCTGGCCTGGCACATCTAGCTGTCAGCTCAGTGGCAGAGCTTAAGCTCAGAGTACAGTCCTTTTGACACATTTGGAAGCTATGTAAGGAAGCATCACTTCCACTCTGCCGTAGTAGATGAGTCATGTAAAAACTAACGTGAACATGATCTTAGTGGTCAGATCAACCAAGGTCAAGGCAGAGCAAGGGAGGAGCATACAGTACTATCCATGCGGTTGACACAGTGATTCATCTGCTTCCTTTTTGTGAAAATGTAGCACCCTCTTTCTCAGCGGGAATATAAAGTGCATTTGAAAAGTCTAGTGATGGTGATCGACAAACTGCATTGCTAACCTACAATTCATTGGTGGAACATGTGCATTGCATCAGCCAGAACTTCTGTACAGTCTGCAGAAAATTGTAAATGCTGTAGAAACGGCCGGGGGGGGGGGGGGGGGGGCGTCGTCGTCGTCGTCGGTGTAGTGGTGATAAGAGGTGTGTTGGAGGGTCGTTTCAGGTTTGTGGCCTTTGCTGACCAGATGCTTTCAACAGTTGGTATTCTGTTCCCATCTGTTCTTTTGTCCCGGTTTTAAAAGACAAACAACAGCAGGCTGGGTTAAAAGGTGACTTCCTCTGCTCCAGAGTTAAGCTATCATTAGCAGCTGCTTCCCAGCTACCTGCCAGATTGATTTATGGAACAAGATAAGGGAGGGGAAGGAGCAAGTCCTTCTATGAATTAAATGGCTTTGCTGTCTCCACTCCACATTAACACCGGACTCTGCCACTCCCTGCTTGGAGGCCTGCTTATAAAGCAGCGTGTAAATAACTTTATTGGGCTATTTGCACTGACCCCAATAAGAATAGCCTTTTTCTTGGTACAGTTTAATGTATTACTTATTCTAAATGTAATGGTCACCGAAAGAAAATAGTAAAAAAAAATAATTAAAAAATGCCCCAAATATGGATAATCTTGCTTGTCATACTAACTGTAATCCAGGACTAGACAAAATGATGATTTAGAATGCAGTAAGAGCTTCGCTTTTGTTGAATAACGCTATAATAAATACCAATAAATATCACTTTTTTTTATATTTTTTTATTTTTTTTTTGGTTAAAGGGGAGAACTAAAAGATAGTTACAGTACTTGAAGTTGACTTTGTCTATAATTGCCTGTAGCAAAAGTCTCTAATTTCTTCCTCTGGGCGCATTATGCAGCAAAACTTTTCTAGGAATTGTAATTTTATTTATATAGTGTACATATATTCCGCAGGGCTATACGTGGTATTTGTCTGGTTCCAGTCAGGATGTTGACACCAGAATGGTGACAGCTTCTGAATGTCCATATTATTTATTAGCAGTTATTTATACAGCGCACACATATTCCGCAGCATTTACAGAGAATATTTACACGCTCCACACACAGATAGCATCTTGGTCAGGATTTAACTCGTGACCTCTGGACAGTAAGGCAGTAATGCTAGCCACTACGCCAACCATGCTGCAGAAGAATTTGAGTTTGTAAGTTACACATAACTAAATGTTAACCATACAATTTAATCTGCTATATTTTGTTTAGTTCTTTATCTCCTCCAAGGATAGGAAACAAACCCCAAGGCAATGAGAAGTTAGTGAAATGTGCCTGTACATTGTAAGCTAGCGGGCAGGGCCTTCCTACCTCTGTCTGTCTGCTCTTACACAGTTTTGTTCTATTACTGTTGTTCTAATTGTAAAGCGCAACGGAATATGCTGCGCTATATAAGAAACTGTTAATAAATAATAAATGTGACCACTGCGTGGACAGTACTATTGCATAACATACTTCACAACGTAATACTTAAGCATCAAGACATTTTGCTTGTACAAGACAATCCTCAAAGAATGAAATGTCTATGGAAAGTCCTCTCCCAAATCCATGACAGAAAGTCCTTCACATCTCCCAGCTTTATTCCTGGGTTTGTGAAAATCCAGCCCTATTGTCTTTCTTTGCTCAAGCTGATGAAGCGAGTGACTGTTCTGTGGAGTCTTTGAAGCACAAAGCTGAATGAATAGAGCAGTGTGCCCTTATGCAAACACTGCGGAAAGTAAACTTGCATTAAGGCAGTTCTGGGCTTTTTGGGCTTTTTGTTTTTTGTCACGCGTTGGATTTTCAAGGAAAAATGTCACCCTAGGTTTAATGTATGTACTGCTTAACCCACTTGTTGCCAAACTTCCCTAGTTAATGCTGAGCTCTTGCGATATAGGCGTAGCTTCGAGGAGCTGCTATACGTTTTTTGTTTTAGGTTGCAGCTTGAAAAAGTAAGGTTGTGTAGTGTGCGTTGTTACCTGTTAAATGTTTGTATTGTAAGTTCTTTATGTTGTACCATTTACACCCTTTGTATCCATATGTACCATCCATCTTTATCATATGGGCTTACTTAATAGGTTGGTATGTAGGTATATATCCCCTTGTTTATTACAAGATTTTCCTTGCACCTTCCTCTTTGGGGCGGTAGGGGAAAACTAGTGATGCCGGCAGGCACAATGTGCCGCTCCAGAACAGCACATTGCACCAATGTCTGCAGTTGAATTCCTCCCTTGGTGCCTTTGTTATGTCATTATCGGGTCTGTTTATCATTGCACGGCTATGACCTAGAATTTCTATTGCTGCCAAAATTAGTTCCACATTTCATCTTTTAAATATCACCAGTGCCGCCAGGTGATAGTTCCCCGTTTGTACCAGTTGGTGGCGGTAAGGAGTCTTTTCCATGTTGCCGTGCTGATGTTCCTGCGCATGTTTGTCCAGGCTTCACATGTTCTCAAATGTACAGTGGAACCTGGAAAACCTGGCAAAACTTTTCTGGCAACATGGAATCGCCATTGTAAACCCATACCCTCTAACTACCTTTTTGGCCGGTACAGTACAGTTTTTTTATGGTCTGTACCCGCCATAAAGGGCTTTGTACCAGGTTTCGGCATTTCCCAATCCTATTGATTCCTGTAAGAGAGCCACATGGCCACGCCCCCTTTACAAGTTTTGTACCAATTTTCGGCACAGCTGTGTTGGAGGTTATGTTAACCCTATATAGAAAGGGAGAAGCCTTATCTGTGTTTTTGCAAGAGACAGGTTTTTGTTCCCTTTAATAAATGGCCCTTTATAAATTTTCATCAATATTTGTTAATTCGTTAAAATGGCTCCCAGCTATGTGTGTAGGTACGCTTACATTTTCATAGCTACCGGTCTTCATTCACGTGATAGAAAAGGGAAGGCACCTGCACATAAATGACATATGTGACTCCATTAACTGCTCCATTAACTATAAATGAGTAATTGGTCTAACTCCAAACACAGTTTATTTGTAGCCTGTGCAGAAGGATTTCCTGAAGGTGCAGGAAATTATACAGGATTTAACAGTCATGTGAAGCAGGAAAGGGTGTCATCCAATTCCATTTTACAGCAAGAGCTGGTTAGGTTGGTGGATTCCAAGAAGAGACAATGTAATCTGCTGTCAGGATTAGGTTTTCCATAAAGCTTATTTTATTTACACAGTTCTAACTGCACACAGCTCTTTACAGAGTTACAATAAAACTGTAATATGGTACAGCAAAGAAAACAAAGGTAGGACTGAACAGCCAGGTAATAATGAGGAGTGACTTGTGTCACAACTTAAATGGAACGGAACACCTGTCCCAGAGGCCAAATAGCTTCTAATGACCACTCCTGCCTACTGCTAGTACAAAACTGGCATACAATGTCAGTCAGTGTGGGCTGGTTTTTATTGTAACTGCTAATAGCTGGCTGAAGAGTCTGGGCAGAACTGTGTTTTCCGTCAGATGTTTCTTTCATTAAACTGATCTCTCACAAGGCAAGTACTTAAATCTGGGCAATTAATTCTACAGATTATTTTGTGTGGTGTTAATGCACTCTTTGCCGCAGTACACGTGCTCGACTGTTGGAAATAATCTTTGGGCCAGATTAAAATCATATCGCACCCGCTATCTCCCATCTAAAGTGATGGAAGATAGAGGGGCGAAATGTAAATATACCCTGTTATCACGCTCATTACAGTCTGCGTCAAGCGCCTAAACCAGACTAAAGTAATGGGCGCCCAAACGGGTCTCTTTACACGCATTTCAGCTTGCTACCTCCGGGGGTAGCAAGCTGAAATGAAGTTGTCGCGCCCATCTGCAGTAACATTAGAATAACGCCAGCGGGCGCGATAGGGGGCGGGAGGGACATGCTAACATTTGAATTTGGCCCTTTGTGTGGGAAGTACTTTTTTTTACTTTTTTTTATTAAATTTTTTTATTAAATGCTGTAAATTCACAAGTGAAGTCCACAGGAAAGTCTACACATTCTTATAGTAAAAATGAATCGGTCAGTAACTAAAATCTACAATGGAAAATGCTGGTTTGTAAAATGCTGTGAATGTAGCTGCGTTTCTACTAGGTGAATCAAAACGTAGCTTACTATGGGGTAAATTTACTAAGGTGGGAGGGTTTTTTTTTAGAACTGGTGATGTTGCCCATAGCAACCATTCAAATTCTATCTGTTTTCTTCTAGAAGCAGCTAGATAAAGGTTAAGTAGAATCTGATTGGTTGCTATGAGCAACATCACCAATTCTAAAAAATAACTACCCTTAGGTGTTACTGCACTTTAATATCTGCTTGGGAAATCTGATCGGATAGGAGCAGCCTGCTTCTGTCTGCAGTTTATAGTCCTGATCACAGGTGCAGAGGACTACAAGGCAACCTTCAGCACTGCTTCATGTAAGAGGCCTTCATATTACAATACAGCTGCCTTTGGCTAGTAATTCAGTTGTTAAATGCCATGTCTAACATCTTTCCCCTTACACTGTCAGAGTAGCAGAATCCATAGACTCCCACACTGCGCTGTACTACAGAACACTTATTATTCCTTTATAACTCCTTGAAAGATAAGTACATACAGAAATTCTCAAGGCAGTTGTGGCGTCATATCACCCTCTTTCTAACCAGGCGCTAACAGTAATATAGGATTATATTTATTTAGTATAATTATATGCCTTAGGTACTGCAGTAAGAAGCACAACAGGATGTGTGAAAAATCACATGTAACATTATACAACACATTCATTGTTTGTTGTATTTATCAACTTGCATTTTATATTCTCTGGTACAACAAGCAAAGTGGAACACAGTGTATCTCATTAGGTTAGCAGCATTAACCAAACTCTACTTCAGATTTAGGTTCCCAGCGCTCATTCCCATGTCACAGGTGGAAAACAGCCTTCCCAGTGGCAGGAAGCGGCTCCTGTTATGTTCGCTTCCTTGTGTTTCTCTTTGCTTCTATCCAAACATCCTGTTTTCTACAATTTTTTAAAAATAATTATTATTGGGTTTTTTGCTCCGGTGGATATATTTTCTTTTTGGAGCTATGCACTCTCTTTCTCTTAAGCTGGGTACGCACTTTTCCAATCCTCCGGGGTTCCAACTCCAGACCAGAGACCTACTGTAAGTCGCAGATATAAAACCAAATCTACGTATACATGGGATGCGGTTACAATCCCGACGGATGTGATCTTGGCGCACGAGATACCAGTGCCGGAATCCCGACACCCAATGGAATGACAACAGTGCAATTCTGAAAGGGGACAGGACACTGACGCCGGAATCACGACCATCTGGATCCCGATTGTAGAGACAGCAGGGCGGGTAAGTACTACACCGAAGATGGGAGGGGGGTTGGTTTAGGCAACCCCTTGAGGACTTAGGTTTAAGGTGTGTTTGTTGAGGGGGGAGGGGGAGGTGGTTTCATACCCAACCCGCACGCAGACATGTACAATTTATCTGCAGATCTACATCTGCTGGTAGGATTGCATCACCGTACACACTCTTCTAGTCTTTGGCATACTGGTTGCCAATCACACACATTTACATAATAATAGTTACATACAAGACTTACACACATGATCTGTGTTGGCTTTTAGACATTACAGAGAAAGCTTAATTAAAAAAAAAAAAAAAAAAAGGATATATTTTCCAATAACCAACACCAGGCTTAAACAGTCAGGGGAGATAACCCCTGTAGCAGGGAGACACCCAGAGCATGGCCTCCCATTGTCATCATGCTAACCAGCCCCAAACTTGGTCATCCAAGGGCTGAAATCCCACGGAAAGTCAGGTCCCACCCCCAAAAAATGGGATCTCTCCTCCCGAGGAACAACCAGCCCTGGCTTCAGGATTAATGATAATAGTTAAATAATAATGGAGAAGGCACGAGGAAGTGATAAACCAGTGATAAGTGCAAGGTCATAATGCACCATCCAATCGGCTCCAATATGTAAATGAACAGTTAGGAGCTGATTGGCTGGTGCGTTTATCACCTTGCACTTATCACTGGTTTATCACTTCCTTATGCCTTCTGCAGGTTAATACATCTGCCCCAATGTTCTTTACAGGTAGCCTACAAGTCCCAGCAAGGGTGGTCTTCAGTTTGCCAACTGTTGGGATCCCGGCGCCGGAATACCGACACCCGGCATACCAACACCTTTTCTCCCTCTTGGGGGTCCACGACCCCCCTGGAGGGAGAATATATAGCCTAGCACGTCACTGTGCCCGCAGCGTGGCGAGCGCAGCGAGCCACCAAGGGGCTCATTTGTGCTCGCCCAGCTGTCGGTATGCTGGCGGTCGGGATTCCAGCGACGGTATGCTGGCCGCCGGAATACCATACTACACCCCCCAGCAAGCCTGCCCATCACGGTGGCATTGCAGAATCACAAGTTCCACCAAGCCCAGCATTAAGGGTCTGCTGGCACTTGTAATCCACCTGTATATAAAAAAAAGCAAAAAAACCTAAAAAAAACCAATTCAAATAAAGAAGTGAGACGCACCAAATGTTGTATTATTGAAAAAAACACCCCCCCCCCCACACACATCCTTTTGTTCTTACATTTTAATTCAAAATCTAGGAAGCAGGTCCTCTAAGTAGCATCCTCGAGTATTTGCAAAATAATAAACCGACAAATTATTTCTATGAAGAGTCCTGTTGCTGATGACAGGGTCACGGCCACTTCATAAAAATGACTGGGGACATGCTATGAGCCCACATCCAGCAGCATCTCTTGATTTTTCAGCAAGTTTAAAAATCAGGCGACCAGGATTGGATGGAAGCGCAGGTTGTGTGAGCATACACACTCTACTATTTTCAGCACAGGTGGTGTAATGGTGAGCTATACTTCCTTAAAGCTCTGAGGCCATGGGTCTGATTTCCACCAAGGCTTTATATCGCCACATCACCACTTGGTGAAAATGTTAGCCATCATACAGGCCATATACACGTGTGGGAGAACAGAGAAGCAGACACATCCTCAGTGGACACACAACTTAAATTTGGGCATGTTGGTAGTGTGTTAACTGAATACATATTCCTGTAGTAATTTATTATTATTTCTCTAACGTCCTTGAGGATGCTGGGACTCCGTAAGGACCATGGGGAATAGACGGGCTCAGCAGGAGATAGGGCACTTTAAGAAAGCTTTGGACTGTGGGTGTGCACTGGCTCCTCCCTCTATGCCCCTCCTCCAAGTTCAAAATGGAATCACTCAGGGCGGTCATCGCCAGCCTGGAGGGGGGGATTGGATGGTGTCCCTGCACATAAAGGATGCTTACCTTCATGTTCCGATATTCCCCCTGCATCAGGCATTCCTGAGATTTGCAGTGCAGGACTGTCACTACCAATTTCAGACGTTGCCGTTTGGGCTTTCCACGGCCCCGAGAATTTTCACCAAGGTAATGGCGGAAATGATGGTGCTCCTGCGCAGGCAGGGGGTCACAATTATCCCATACTTGGACGATCTCCTCATAAAGGCGAGATCTCGGGAGAGGTTGCTGGACAGCGTGTCTCTGTCCATGAAGACGTTGCAGATACACGGCTGGATTCTCAATATACCGAAGTCCCAGCTAGTCCCTACAACGCATCTGACCTTTTTGGGGCTGATTCTAGACAGACCAGAAAAAGGTTTTCCTTCCGATTGAAAAGGTTCAGGAACTCATAGCCATGGTCAGGAACCTATTAAAACAAAAAAAGGTTTCAGTGCATCATTGCACGCGGGTCCTAGGGAAGATGGTGGCTTCCTACGAGGCCATCCCTTTCGGCAGGTTCCATGCGAGGACTTTTCAATGGGACCTCTTGGACAAGTAGTCCGGGTCCCATTTACAAATGCATCAAAGGATCACCCTGTCTCCCAGGACCAGGGTATCTCTCCTGTGGTGGCTGAACAGTGCTCACCTACTAGAAGGTCGCAGGTTCAGCATTCAGGACTGGGTCCTGGTGACCACGGACGCAAGCCTCCGAGGCTGGGGAGCAGTGACACTGGGAAGAAATTTCCAAGCTTAGAGTCTTGTCTCCACATCAGCGTCCTGGAGTTGAGGGCCATATACAACGCCCTGCGTCAAGCGGAGGAATTGCTTCGGAGAAAACCGGTTCTGATTCAGTCAGACAATGTCAAGGCAGTGGCTCATATAAACCGCCAAGGCGGAACAAGGAGCAGAATGGCCATGGCAGAAGCGACCAGGATTCTACGCTGGGCGGAAGGCCATGTAAGATCGCTATCAGCGGTGTTCATCCCGGGGGTGGACAACTGGGAGGCGGACTTCCTCAGCAGGCACGACCTGCATCCGGGAGAGTGGGGACTTCATCAAGAAGTCTTCGCACAGATCACGGATCGTTGGGGACTGCCTCAAATCGACATGATGGCATCCCGTCTCAACAAAAAGCTAAAGCGGTATTGCGCCATGTCAAGGGACCCTCAGGCGGTAGCGGTAGACGCTCTGGTGACACCTTGGGTGTTCAGATCGGTCTATGTGTTTCCTCCTCTTCCTCTCATACCCAAGGTGTTGAGAATAATACGAAGAAGCAGGGTCAGAACAATACTCATTGTTCCGGATTGGCCACGGAGGACTTGGTATCCGGAGCTGCAAGAGTTGCTCGCAGGGGATCCGTGGCCTCTTCCTCTACGGCAGGGGCCCTGTCTGTTCCAAGACTTACCGCGGCTGCGTTTGACGGCATGGTTGAACGCCGGCTCCTAGCGGAAAAAGGGATTCCGGAGGAAGTCATTCCTACCCTGATCAAGGCTAGGAAAGACGTGATGTTAAAACATTATCACCGTTTATGGCGGAAATATGTTTCTTGGTGTGAGGCCAGAGCTGCTCCTACGGAGGAGTTCCATTTGGGCCGTCTACTTCACTTCCTTCAAACAGGAGTGACTTTGGGCCTAAAATTAGGGTCCATAAAGGTCCAGATTTCGGCCTTCTCCATTTTCTTTCAAAGAGAATTGGCCTCTATTCCTGAAGTACAGTCCTTTGTGAAGGGAGTGCTGCATATTCAGCCTCCCTTTGTGCCTCCGGTGGTGCCTTGGGATCTTAACGTGGTGTTACGTTTCCTCAATTCACCTTGGTTTGAACCACTCAAAACTGTGGAGTTGAAATACCTCACGTGGAAAATGGTCATGTTGTTGGCGTTAGCTTCGGCAAGACGTGTTTCCGAATTGGCGGCTTTATCACATAAATGCCCATACTTGGTTTTTCACGTGGATAGGGCAGAGTTGAGGACTCGCCCTCACTTTCTGCCAAAAGTGGTCTCCTTTTTTCATGTGAACCAACCTATTGTCGTGCCTGTGGCTACACGGGACTTGGAGGATTCCGAGTCCCTGGATGTAGTCAGGGCTTTGAAGATTTATGTGACCAGAACGGCTAGAATCAGGAAGACTGAAGTTTTGTTCGTTCTGTATGCGGCCAACAAGGTTGGCGCTCCTGCTTCAAAGCAGACTATTGCTCGCTGGATCTATAACACGATTCAGCAGGTGCATTCTATGGCAGGATTGCCGTTACCGAAATCGGTTAAGGCCCACTCCACTAGGAAAGTGGGCTCTTCTTGGGCGGCTGCCCGAGGGGTCTCGGCATTACAGTTGTGCCGAGCAGCTACTTGGTCGGGGACAAACACCTTTGCAAAGTTCTATAAGTTTGATACCCTGGCTGAGGAGGACCTCCTGTTTGCTCAATCGGTGCTGCTGAGTCATCCGCACTCTCCCGCCCGTTTGGGATTACGGAGTCCCAGCATCCTCAAGGACGTTAGAGAAAATAAGATTTGACTTACCGGTAAATCTATTTCTCGTAGTCCGTAGAGGATGCTGGGCGCCCGTCCCAAGTGCGGACTTCTTCTGCAAGACTTGTATATAGTTATTGCTTACATAAGGGTTATGTTATAGTTTTTCGGTGGAACCGTGGCTATGTTGTTGTTCATACTGTTAACTGGGTAAGTTTATCACAAGTTATACGGTGTGATTGGTGTGGCTGGTATGGATCTCGCCCTTAGATTTACAAAAATCCTTCCTCGTACTGTCCATCTCCTCTGGGCACAGTTTCCCTAACTGAGGTCTGGAGGAGGGGCATAGAGGGAGGAGCCAGTGCACACCCAGAGTCCAAATCTTTCTTAAAGTGCCCTATCTCCTGCGGAGCCAGTCTATTCCCCATGGTCCTCACGGAGTCCCAGCATCCTCTACGGACTACGAGAAATAGATTTACCGGTAAGTAAAATCGTATTTTTTGTTGTTGTTGTTGTTGTTGTTGTTGTTTATTATTATTATTATTATTATTATTATTATTATTATAATAATAATAATAATAATATCTAGTCAAAACAGGAGCAGTAAATGGTTTCTTGTTATTTGGCTGGATGTGCTGAGCTCTTAAATACAAGGTGGGTTTTTGGAACAAAACTTGGTTCTGTAGCCTTGACAGTGACACTTGGGTCAGGCTGTGTATACAGGCGCTGTGGAGTAAAGGTGGATGCTGGCGCAGTGACAGTAAGATGATTGACAGCTTCCTGTTAGAACAGTACAGAAGATTAGAGCTGCTATAAAGTGCACAAAGGAGTGATGGCCAGAGAGGGAGTAGAAGAGCAGAATTTCGGAAACATTCTTCTGTGTACTTATTGCATCATTGTTTCAAGCATCAGTATGCACTTTGGCCCACAAAACAAAAAAACTTTGCTCCCCTGGTGTATAAAATGAGTGCTCCGGTTCCCTGGGACATCTGGACATAGCTCTGTTTCCAGATTCCGTATTACTGCAGCCTTCTAAATCCCTTGTCACCTTCATGAGCAAAGTGAATAGCAAATGTGTACATTTAATAAATAAATGACATTGTCACACTTTGGTAACCTTTGTATAAAAGTTGCGGTGTAAGATGCTACATGGGTTTTGTTTCTAACGGGGCTGACTTTCATTTCCACATCCAAACTGCTCTAGACCAAAGAATCCTTGGTATAATCTGTCTGCAGTCCCCATATGCTTTGATTTATCCACATAATGTCAACAATTCAAAATATTTTTGGTCCTGATTCTGTCCTATTCTTTTAAGGCCCGTACACACTGGCCGATATATCGACCGTTCTATTGAACTGGGCGGGCGTGTACAGTTCATTACGTCCGTCCCCGATGGATCGGGCAGTGTGTATGTGCAGCACACTGCCCGATCCATCCATTGATATATCTGCAGATCAATTGATCTGCAGCTATATCTATCAGTGTGTACCCACTATTAGACAGGTCACTATTTATTTACATATTATCCCATTGGGCAGAGAGGAGCCTCTTGTTTTGATCTACATTTTATCTTCCGGTTATATGTAGAATGAATAATATAAATTCAAAATATAAATAAACGATAACACCTCACTACCAGCATTTCTCAGAGGATTTCTTCTTCTCCTAAACATGCAGACGTCTGGTGCAGATTAGTATAGCATACAACACATGATAATCGCACACATCATAGAGGGTGTGACTCATTGGATCGACAGCCAATAGTTCGACCCTGTATGGTCAACATGCAGTATGTCGACTAGGTGAAAAGGCTGACATGAAAAAGGTAGGCAACACAAAAGGTCGACACAAACACAATGCCAACATGGAAATGGTCAACACAAAGGTCGAGACCGGGTTGTTGTTTTTTTTATGTTTAAACACAAGTGTGCTTTGCTCACCACGCTTCGGGCAAGGTACTGCACACAGGTAACTATTGCCAATTGTAGTGCACATGGATGGTAAATGATGAAAAAGTAAAAATATCAAAACAAAACCCGTGTCGACCATTTAAACATATCGACATAGAAACATAGAATTTGTCGGCAGATGAGAACCACTTGGCCCATCTAGTCTGCCCCTTTTTTTTTTTTTTTTTTTTATTATTTTTTATCTCTAACCTTATTTGATCCTTATTTCTTTGTAAGGATATCCTTATGTCTATCCCATGCATTTTTAAATTGCTCTACTGTCTTAGCCTCTACCACCTCTGATGGGAGGCTATTCCACTTGTCCACTACCCTTTCTGTGAAATAATTTTTCCGCAAATTTCCCCTGAACCTCCCCCCCTCCAGTCTCAGTGCATGTCCTCGTGTCCTTTTGCTTCTCTTCATTTGGAGAATGTTTCCCTCCTGGACTTCGTTAAAACCCTTGATATATTTGAAAGTTTCTATCATTTCCCCCCTTTCCCTTCTCTACTCCAAACTATACATATTGAGATTTCTTAGTCTTTCTGGGTATGTTTTGTGTTGACCATGTTGATCTTTTGGACCTGCCGACCTGAGGCATCTCGGCCATATTGGGTCAACCTAATGACTGTCGACCTATCATCTGGAACCAGAGTACTAAATATAGCAGCCTGAAAAGGGAGCCCATACGGGAGGGGGGGTTCTTTCCAGTGAAATATAGTTACTCTGTATATAAGAATTCCCATAGGGCCAGTGATCTAAATGTCTCGTCACAGGCAATGTGAATATGGTTGCAGCAGTATTAAAATATTTTGCGTGCTCTCTGCCATTGTTTGGCGAGCTGTTTCCCCTGATTTAGAATTGTAGTACAAGTATGTGTTAGGCATGCCGGTTGCATCAGCTGTTGAGTTCTATTTTAAGGTCTGCCTCCAGTGAAAATACAGGGTAGTGATCTCAACGGTCTGTAAGTGACCACTGCTAGACCTTAAAATACCACTTCTACTTGCAGTGTGGGAAATGCTTTCAGAATACACCACATATATGTATTTATATAGCTTTGAAGAATGGTCAGATCCGCAGTTGTCATACAGTATTATAAAACAATAATTTGTAGTTTGTTAATGACTTGGTCTTTAGACATTGGTATTGAATGTGGGTTGAGTAATGACTTAGTAATAAAATACAGCTTTGTAAATGCTGTTTCTTGAGTGAAATGTAACCACATACAGTATATGCAGGGCCTTTTCTCCTGGCCAGAGCTGCCATGCACTAAGGGGAAGATGTGCACTATATTAATAGCACCAAATCATTCCGCAGTATTTTTAGTAACCTGGGCCTGTCCCAGTGGGCCTTACAATCTAATTTCTCCATCACACACATTCGGGTCAGTATGTTTTTTGTTTATGGCAGGAGACCAGTGTACAAGGAAAACGTACAAACTCCACATGGACATAAAAGAGTATAACTCAAAGATAGCTCCAAGTTCTACTTTATTTATATATAAACAAAACCGGGTGTGTTCCCAAATGTCATTGTCATTGTTTTGGAATCCCAAAAGGACTGTTTTTTGTTTTAGTTTTTTTTGTTTTTGCCCCCCTCCCCCCCCCCCCCCCACACACCTCCCCTGACTAGATTGCTTAGAAGTTAAGCACTGATCTCTCCGTGTGTACCCCCCACAGCAATAGCAATGCGCGGCCCCGCGCATCACTATCGGCGGTGCTAGATTGGCCTGCATGCAGGCTCAATCTAGCACGGTGAAATGAGCGCCCCCGTCCGTCCCCCTCGCTCAGCACACATCGCGCTGTGCTGAGCGGTCTGTGTTAAGATCGCTCAGCACACATCTGTCCCGTCAGTACTGGCCTTAAGACCTGAAGACAATATAACTTTGCAGCAGATCTTCTTTTAACCCATGCAGAGATCTTCATCATTGAATGAAAGCTGAGATATCTCTTGGTTGGGAGGCGGAAATACTTTACCACACTTTGTTTAACCGCAGCTGCATTGAGTAGTGTGGGAAAGGTTAAATATTGTCATTTTAAATACGTGCTTTGTGTGTAAAACGTCTGTGCCCGTTTTGGAAATAAAATTCTTGGGGGGGGGGGAGATTTATCAAAGCTAGAGAGAGATAAAGTACTAACCGATCTGTTCTAGCTGTGTTTGAAAAATGACAAGAGCTGATTGTTTGAAACGTCATCTCTTTCACCTTTATCTCTCTCCAAACTTTGACAAATCTCCCCCTGAAACTTAAATGCAGATTGCAGCTATCTCATCGCTGCTACATGCGATCTCCTGGCACACATTGAAGAATGTAAGAAATTGTTTTTCCCTACGAATATCTCAAGAGTTCAAGCATATGGAACTCCTTACAGATATTTGTGCATGTTAGTATTCTGTCCCAAGTAGGTACTATTTCCTTTCCGCTGAGGACTTTAATTAAATGTAATATAGAGGACACTTCCTCTCTGTTCCAGTCAAAAGATCATCAGCAATACACATAGTACTTCTGTCCATTTCCTGATTGGTAACAAATAGTATAGACTGCTTTAAAGGTCCATCTGCAAGATGTGCAGGTTATTCCCTTTAATTAAAAGCTATACTTTTTTTTAAGTTTACTTTTAATCTGTGATTTCAAGGGCATGTAGTATATGAATTGTGTGTCTGCAGAATTGGTCACCTAGTGTAAATGATGCAACAAGAATAATAAACATTTTAGGAATATTGTGATGCAATATGTTCTAGATCAGTGATCTCCAACCCGTAGCTCGCCGTAGTATTTTCGGTAGCTCACAGAGCGCATGGGCTTGGGCAGTCACTGGCACTCCTCCTCCCTTCATTTTTAATATGGTGCCGGCCGTCAGCCAATCAGAGCTCGTGGACCGGCAGTGGCGGCACCTGATTGGCTGCCGGACCGCGAGTTTTGATTGTCTCACTTACCGTCACCATATTTTAAATGCCTGCTGCCGCAGGAGACTCTGTCACCATCACCGCAGCCGATCTCCAGACTTCACAGGAGAGGCGCGCGCTGCGCTCTCCTCCCCTTCCGTCCCTCATACAGGAGGAGCAGCACAGTAGACGAAGCCAGCAAGGGTTAGCACTGTGTAGGGCACTGTATCGGACACTGCGGGAATGGGGGGGCATTTTATCTGGCGCTGCGGGGGGATTTTAAATGGCACTGCGGGGGGGAATTGAATCTGGCACTGCTGGGGGGCATTATTTGTGTATCTGGCACTGCTGGGGGGCATTATTTGTGTATCTGGCACTGCTGGGGGGCATTATTTGTGTATCTGGCACTGCTGAGGGGCATTATTTGTGTATCTGGCACTACGTGGGGGGGCATTACTTGTAGTTGTGAGGCCACACCCACTTTTATGAGGCCACACACACTTTCGCAGAAACTGACGTGCATTGGGGGAGGGGGTAGCTACTTCAGAGGTTTTATTTTCCGAAAGTAGCTTACACCCCAATTAAGGTTGGAGATCACTGTTTCAGATATTAGAAGTCACTCTATAAAAGCTTGCTGCATGGTCCCGGAACTCATCACCGTCTATTAATATCTTTATCAGCAAGTGGAGCAATATTCCACTTATAATATGACAATTGTACTGCCAGTTTTGTGGATGCCGCTAACTAAAGAGAAGTATTTTATGCACTATTAGACCCCAAGACTCCTGTGTGGAATGTCACTTTGTTGTCTTTTTGTTGGAGCACGAATATTTGGGGTTTATTTACAAAGAGCTTTTTGGCGTGTTTACACCCAAAATGTATAAAGGCAAAGCTTTTCATAAAATTACACATGTTTTGCTACAGGTTTCCTGAAATATTCCAAATAATCCATTTTTTTTTTCTTTCTTACGTGGCGCCTTTGCTATGGTATACAAATATTCCAAAATACTGAAAAATCCCAAATACTTCTGGTCCCAAGCATTTCTATCTGGGAGAATCAACCTGTATTAAAATAAGGTTTCGGAGGCTTAAACATGCTTAGTAAATAAATGGGTGGTATTCATGTGACTGGCGGTCGGGAGACCGACAGTCACATGACCTCCAGCATCCCGACCCCTCACTATCCCGATGGTCGGCATGCCGACTAACAGGGACTATTTCCACTCGTGGGTGTCCATGACACCCATAGAGTGGGAATAGAACCCGGTCGCCACCGAGCCCGCAGCGTGGCGAGCGCAGCGAGCCCGCAAGGGGCTTGCTGCACTCTCCCCGCCGGGATCCCGGCGTCGGTAAGCTGACCGGCGGTCTCCTGACCGCCGGTCAGCCATACTACACCCAAATAAACCCCTTTGTGGCCATTTACTATTATTCAGAGTATTTGTAACTGAGTATTGTTAGGACTTATTAGTACACTCTACGGTCAGTCCACACCTATCTGGTATTATTTAAAGCATTTTACTAGTGTTTTAAAGTCACTTAAATTCAGTGAAATGGATATGTTTTGCATGTCGCCATACCTACTGCCGCTGCTTCTAACCACAGGCTTGTTGTGAATGCCAGAAATGAGCTTCAATTGACTCCTAAACACTGATAATAAATAAATGCATGTGAAACATTCTTTTCACTGCGACGCCATTGTGTGCTGGGCCTTAGTTGTTAATTAGTCAGTGCTTCCAATACCACATATTAGACCAATACACTTGTATAATATGTGTAATGTCTGTTTCAGACCCTTATAACGTTCAGCAAGACCTACTTTATTTCCATATGTTATATAAGGGGTTAAGGGTCTAAATGGTTGCCATAGCACACAGTCACCACATCAGCCCAGCAGAATTGACTTGTAGTCTCTCGCTTTGGGACTAATTCAGAATTGCACACAAATTCATGTTTTTTGCACTGCGCACATTCCGTAGCTGAACATACACAACCTAGAGTATCTATCTGCGATTTAGAGCCTTATACCTCTCCACCATTTCTTGTTTCTCCAGCTGAGTGGGTGTAACTGGGGGCCATTTGGGCATTCGCACCTAGGCTAAGTGTCTGATAGTGTTTGCTGGGAGTGTAAGTGGGATTGACACCTATTATGAGTGGGTTTGTGCAGAAAACGGTCTGAATATCTTGCACCCCAATAAAGGTTTGCCGTAAATGTGCACTGATAGCGAGGGTGGCTGGCTTAACCAAGTAGATGGTTAGGGGAGGTGCTATGCTGTGGAGATATTCATTTATGTAAGAGCATGTAGTGAGGGATGTATCTGCACGTTGCACGCGACTCCCCCTTGCATAAGGTTTTGTGTTTATTTGGGTTTTTTAGTCACCAACATCAGCCTGTGGCAAATAGATGTTATATACTACATAGGTCAGCAATCGATTTAATGGCGTGATATCCTTTGATGTTACGGACTAATTTCCCGAAACATGCAATGCTTACTAGCAAAAGGTATTTCCCCTTTAATTCCTAATGTTGTGCAACAGGTTCCAGACAAGTGGGAAGAGATGACATTGAGAGTTTTCCCAACAGAATTATTTATTATGTTCTGGCCCAGGAATTCCTCCAGCAAAAACTACTTCTGACTTATCCAGGTTATGGGGCGTATGCAATTGGTTCCGATTACATTTTGGAGCTAATGAATTTGCCCCACTCGTATTCATTTAGGGCCGTTTTCGGCAGTTTTGAAGGCATTTTCGCCAATGCCTTTTCACCTTTTTGTATTAAGTGAAAAGGAATTGGCGAAAATGATCCACGTGTTTTCCGCCCCTGTCACATTTTTCACCTAGGTGAAAATATTGCATAGGGCGAATCTCCATTTGCCCTAAAAATAGCGAAAAAGCTCAGTTTTTTCACCTAGGCGAAAAAATTGAGCTAATTGCATACGCCCCTATGTTAGATAATACCATTTCCTGTTTGTCTTTACCGCTGCTATCTCCAGATACAGTGGGAGGGGGTTTCCTGTCTGCTGGTGGCCTGACCCTCAGATTCCTATGAATTACTATGCATTACTGTCCTAGAGAGATGCAGTCTGTGATTCATGCTCCACATTTCAGCCCTCTTTCCTTTTAGAACTATTTTGTATTTTTATCTCGTAAAAACTGCAAACTATCAACTTTTCCTATTAAACCCAGTTCTATTGTTGAAACTCTATTCGATCCTAAACATTTTTTTAAGACTGGGTCAGTGAGTTAATAGAAAACTATTGTATATTCATACAGCCCTAGGATATTGCCAGAAACTCTCCTGGCTTGTTTTTAACTTAATTTCCGAGTCCTGCTTTTGGTTTTATGCATCGTATTGTCTCTCCATGGAGTTTTGGTCACTCACTGTAAAACCTAGGAATGAATGTAGGGAATTATGTGAACATTTTTATAAAGGTACAATGCTACAAAGAGAACTAGCTATAACTGATGATACACGGCTGCTTTCAGAGTTGATCTGTTACTACTTTAACCACAACATCAAAGCAGTTTTTAGGATAATTTGCTGACATTGCAGTAGCGATGCAAACATTTCCACTTCAAGATAGTAGCACCTTGATACGAACAGGCTCTCCCTTTCTACTTTCAGACTGGCACCGATAGCTCTTCGAACTCCTCACAAAAGAGGGAGGCACCAATGAGGATGACCGCTGGCACCGATAGCTCCTCGAACTCCTCACAGAAGAGAGAGGCACCAGTAAGGACTATCTCATCTCCTCTGATGGGCCGGCATTGTCGATACAGCACCCTGAGCCATATTGATCCCTATAGCTTGGAACACTATTCTCCAGAACAAGTATGTACCTTTCCTGTACGGTTTTAAATTTAATTTAAGTGTACCTGACACCTACACACACACAGTTGACCTTCTATTTAAGGTCATTGCTACCATAGGTGCAGGGAGTTGAGCTGCTATGGGGCCTACCTTCCCTGTCAAAGTTACATGTTTTATATACAGTTTCCAACATTGGATACATAGGGGCCTGTACAAACTTTTGACTTATGGCCTATATCTAGTTATGCCCATGACCCTGCTCATTGTAATATGGTATAAAATGGACTGGAGGGTATTCTAATGTTATATAATATGAACAGGAGCTCTGTAATGTGGCACAATATAAAGTTGAGGCACAATAGTGTGGCATAATATGAACTGGGGGGCACTGTAATGTGACATGAATTGGGGACACTATGGGGTTATTCAATTAGCTGCGATAACACCCGTTTCCTGCGAAAAATTTATTGGTGATCATTTTTGTCGCAAATTCCACTTCACCTATTCTGAGCAGGTGAACAGTTGGGAAAATCCTTATTTTAAGGTAAATATGTTTGGATATGGTACAGAACCCCTTAATGACTAATTAGTCACATTTACGTTTTTAATTATTTTTAATTGGCCAATAATGACGTCATTTTTGGGGTGAAGAAGTACAAAGTGATGGAAATTGGGGTTCAAGGTATGGGACAGGTATATTGGGGTGCTTTATGAGTGGGACAGGTGTTTTTGCAGGTGGGAGTAACCGGTAATGGTTTTTTTTTAAATGCCCTAAAATGACCCAAATATATACTTATACCCATTTTATGTACCCTAAATGTAATGAGAGCATTTTTTTTGCACTATTAAAAAATGCGGATAACAGCCATTTCACACAATTTAAGTCCCCAAAAACTTTAATGTGATCTTGAATACACTTCTCTTCTGTTATCCTATGTCAGTTTTTGGGGGTACAAGCTGATTTCCTCATTTTCACCTACACTTTTCACTGCAAGAATTTTCACGTGAAACTCGTTTGGAATTGAATAGGTCGAAAAACGGGAGCATGTATACCCGCGAAATGCCACTTTCACTGCAATTTTCGTTCAACTGCCGAGCATAATTTTTTTGCTAATTTTTAGCTAATTGAATACTCCCCTATGTCATAATGGGAGTTGGGGATACTGTGTTGCATTATGTGTACTGGCAGCCCTACAATGTATCATATCGAAGACTAGGCCACTACTATGGTTCACAAATGAGCTATGGTACTATTATGGGGCATAAAATTAACAACTGCTGCGGAGATAGTAACCTAAAAGATCTATACGTGCCAAGCCTGCCCAGGTAATTTCCAATGGCTGTCTAATTTTTGGAACATTGTAACAATCCCCATTCATTCATTTTTCTCTTACGTCCTAGAGGATGCTGGGGTCCACAGTACCAGGGGGTATAGATGGGTCCACTAGGAGCCACTGGCACTTTAGGAGTTTGAGAGTGTAGGCTGGCTCCTCCCTCTATGCCCCTCCTACCAGTCTCGGTTTAGAAAATGTGTCCGGAGGATCCGGTCACAGCTAGGGGAGCTCTCCAGAGTTTCTCTAGTAAAAGTTTTTTTTAGAGTTTATTATTTTACAGGGAGGCTGCTGGCAACAGCCTCCCTGCTTCGAGGGACTAAGGGAGGGAGTAGTGTCCGGCCTGCGGGGTCTGAGCCACTATCTCCGCTGAGAGGACACTGAGCTCCTGAGGGTGCTGATCGTTAGCCGCTCCAGGCGACCGCTCACTCCCGCAGCATGCCGCCACCCCCTTACAGAGCCAGAAGAATTCGGTGGCGAGTGAGTCACCGGCCCCCCTGGCAAGTGGTGAGCCGGTGTGAAGATGGTAGCAACAGGGTTAGGAGCTCAGTACTATCTGTGCTCCGGGGCTCAGTGGTACGCAGTGCGGTGCCCTGAGCCAGCGCCTATACCCTACACTGGTCAGCAAGCGCTGCCAGCAGAAATCTTCAGGCCAGTATAATATAATGAAGAGTGGGAAGCAGCGCCATGTTCAGGGGGCGGAGCTTCTCCTCAGAACGGACCCAGCAGCGTTCAGCCCCATTTTCCTGCCTGCAGCTCCTGTACAACTGACGCTGACAGGGAGAGCTGTCCCTCCAAGCAACTCCAGCTATCCTGTGCGGTACCAGGGGGTAGTAGAAGGGGGGAGAGGCTGTGTAAAGTCTGTGTAGTCTATTAAGGTACACAGACAGCGCTGGTAGTTTCATTAGTTCTACCTCAAAAAGCGCTGTGTGTGGGTTGGCTCCAGTCTCTGTGTCTCTCTGTGGCATACTTGGGGGGAAACTGTGTCTGACATTTCCCTGTGTGTGTGTGGTGTTTAATATGTCACATAACCATGTCTAGGGACTCTGTGTCATATGCTGCAGAAGATGTTTCCTCTCAGGAGGGATCCATTCCATGTACACAGGATTGTAATGCTTTGTCTCAGATCCGTATTGTTGAACCTGAGTGGTTAACTTCTATCAAAGGAATGATCTCTCAGATTTCTACTAGGATAGCTAATACTGAGACTGAAACTCAGGTGTTGAAGAAGTCTATGGCTGTTTAGTCAGGCTCTGTCCCTATTCCTGCAAAATCCCCCAACATGTTCCCACAGAAACGTGCACTTGCCCAAATTATGCAAGATGACATGGATACCGATTCTGAAACTGCAGACGGTGATGGAGATGTGCTGAGGGGGGTGGCATCCCTTGCTAAGGGGGGCAGTTCATGATTGAGGCCATTAGAGATGTGTTAAACATTAATGACACCACACCTGAGCAGGTTGAGGAGGCTTACTTCACTGACAATAAGAAAGCCTCGCTAACCTTCCCTGCGTCTAAAGAATTAAACGCTATATTTGAAAAATCCTGGGAAAACACGGAGAAAAAAATTCCAGGTCCCAAAAAGGGTTCTGGTTGCTTTTCCCTTCCTTGAGGAAGATAGGAAAAAATGGGAAAACCCACCCATCGTTGACGCATCTGTCTCCAGACTGTCTAAAAAGGTGGTTTTACCTGTCCCTGAATCTACCGCTTTAAAAGAACCGGCTGATCGTAAGATTGACAGTACGCTCAAATCCATTTACACTGCTTCAGGAGTGGCGTTAAGGCCCACTATTGCCTGTGCATGGATTTCTGAAGCCATAGTAAAGTGGTCAGGCACATTACTAGAGGATTTGGATACAATGGATAGAAGTGACATTGAATTGTTTTTACGTAACATACAGGATTCTGCCGGGTTCATGGTGGAATCCATGAAGGACCTGGGTACGCTGACTGCACGGATATCTTCCACGTCGGTCTCAGCTCGCAGGGGACTCTGGCTACGCCAATGGTCTGCAGACGCGGAATCCAGGAGAAGTGTGGAGAACCTACCCTACACAGGTCAGGCTCTATTTGGGGAAGCGTTGGATGCGTGGATTTCAACGGCAACCGCGGGTAAGTCACCTTTCCTTCCCTCTGCTACATCTTCTTCGAAGAAACCATTTTCTTCAGCTGTGCCGCAATCCTTTCGGACCGCTAAGGCAAAAAACTCCAAGCCTCCTACCACTTTCTTTAGAAGTGGTCGGGCAAAATCAAAACAGCCTGCACCCACATGCTCCCAGGACCAGAGACCTTCTTCTGGTTCCTCAAAATCCTCAGCATGACGGTGGACCTCAAAGCCTGGAGGACGGGCTGGTGGGTGCGAGACTCAGACGTTTCAGACACATCTGGGTGTCGTCCGGCCTGGATCCCTGGGTACAAGATATTGTGCCCCAGGGGTACAGACTGGAGTTTCAGGAACTCCCGCCTCACTGATTCTTCAAATCAGACTTGCCAGCTTTGTTGACAGACAGGGCTATCCCACAGGAAGCCATCCTAAAATTGGAAAAGTCACAGGTCATTGTCCCAGTTCCACCTCATATGCAAAACAAGGGTTATTATTCAAACCTTTTCGTGGTACCGACACCCCGGATGGTTCGGTCAGACCAATTTTGAACTTGAAATCGTTGAACCCTTACTTGAGGGTGTTCAAATTCAAAATGGAGTCTCTCAGAGCAGTGATTTCAGGTCCGGAGGAGGGAGAGTTTCTGGTATCCCTGGATATCAAGGATGCGTACCCCCACATTCCGATTTGGCTGCCTCACCAGGCTTATCTCAGATTTGCACTGTTAGACAGTCACTATCAATTCCAGGCACTGCCATTCGGCCTCTCCACAGCACCGAGGGTGTTCACCAAGGTGATGGCAGAGATGATGGTTCTCCTCTGCAGACAGGGGGTGAACATAATCCCATATCTGGACGATCTGCTGATAAAGGCATCGTCCAGGGAGAAGTTGTTGTAGTTCTCCTGACTCATCTGCTCAGGGAACACTGTTGGATCCTGAATCTTCCAAAATCACACGTGGAAGGCTGTCACTTTGTTGGCCTTAGCTTCTGCTAGAAGTGTGTCGGAGTTGGGGGCTTTGTCTTGTGAGAGCCCCTACTTGATCTTCCATGAAGCTAGATCTGAGCTCCGGACACGTCAGCAGTTCCTTCTGAAGGTTGTGTTGGCATTTTATATCAAGCTACCTATTGTGGTGCCAGTTGCTACTGACTCCTCAATTTCATCAAAGTCCTTGGATGTTGTAAGGGCTCTGAAAATCTATGTGAAGAAGACTGCTCGTCACAGAAAATCGGACTCTCTGTCCTGTATGATCCCAAGAAACTTGGATGTCCTGCTTCTAAGCAGACGATCTCTCGCTGGATTAGGTTCCCTATCCAGCATGCGTATTCTACGGCAGGATTGCTGTGTCCTACGTCTGTTAAGGCCCACTCTACTCGTAAGGTGGGTTCTTACTGGGCGGCTGCCCGGGGTGTTTCAGCTTTACAGCTTTGCCAAGCGGCTACTTGGTCTGGGTCAAACACGTTTGCAAAATTCTACAGGTTCGATACTTTGGCCTCTGAGGACCTGAAGTTTGGTCAATCAGTTCTGCAGGAGCACCGCGTTCTCCCTCCCATTCTGGGAGCTTTGGTACATCCCTATGGTACTAACGTGGACCCCAGCATCCTCTAGGACGTAAGAGAAAATAGGATTTTAATTACCTACCGGTAAATCCTTTTCTCGTAGTCCGTAGAGGACGCTGGGCGCCTTGCTTGGTTCTTGGTTAAGTACTGTTTTGTTACTTGGTTAAGTAATATGGGGGGTCATTCCGAGTTGTTCGCTCGCTGCTATTTTTAGCAGAATTGCTAATAGGCTAAAATCCGGCAGTTCTGCGCATGCGTATGCACCGCAGGGCGCACGCGCTAAGCAAATTCACACAAAACTATGCTATTTTACTCACGGGCAAACAAAGCTTTTCATTCGGTCTGTTGATCGGAGAATGATTGACAGGAAGTGGGTGTTTCTGGGTGGTAACTGAGCGTTTTCCGGGAGTGCGCTAAAAAACGCAGGCATGCCAGCAGAAAACGCAGGAGTGGCTGGAGAAACGGGGGAGTGGCTGGCCGGACGCTGGGCGTGTTTGTGACGTCAAACCAGGAACTAAACGGACTGAGGTGATCGCAATCTAGGGGTAGGTCTGGAGCTACTCAGAAACTGCAAGGAAATACTTAATAGCAGAATTGCTAATCTTTTGTTAGCAATTCTGCTATGCTAAGATACACTCCCAGAGGGCGGCGGCTTTGCGTTTGCATTGCTGCTAAAAGCAGCTAGCGAGCGAACAACTCGGAAAGACCACCATTGTTCAGCCGTTACTACTGTTTCAAGCTGGTTAGCTTGGTTTGCCTTGTGTGTGAGCTGGTGTGAACCTCGCCACTATCTGTATAAAATCCTTCTCTCGAAGTTGTCCGTCTCCTCGGGCACAGTTTCTAGACTGAGTCTGGTAGGAGGGGCATAAAGGGAGGAGCCAGCCCACACTCTCAAACTCTTAAAGTGCCAGTGGCTCCTAGTGGACCCGTTTATACCCCATGGTACTAATGTGGACCCCAGCATCCTCTACGGACTACGAGAAAAGGATTTACCGGTAGGTAATTAAAATCCTATTTTTATTTTATTTTAAACTTAAAAAGCATACTACTTTGACTTCTTAAATATGTTTTCTGATTCTGTATGCAGTAAGATTTATTAAGGGAGGCTAGTTAATATTGAAGGGAATGGCATCCTTTGCAGCCCTGATGTTATGACGATTGCCCTTTTATTTTTAGAGAGTACTTGATGGTTTGAATGTTATTTAAATGTTATATTGTACAAAAGACACAATATTCCTATATTACTTTAATGTATGTATTGGAGTATTGTCTGCAACTGTCACCGACTTCCTTGTTTCTCTCAATTTCTGTTCCTAGCCTTGTGGGCCTATCACCCCCCTGGCAGACACATCAGTATCCCTTATAGTTAGCATTCACACACACAACCTTTTCTCAATTGCAGAGCAAGCTACATGTTTTGCAAAGTGTTCCTCCAGTTAACTACTAATACATATTTTGATACCTTAATTTGAGAGGGCAAGTTCTGCACCCCAACTTTACATCTAATCATGTAACTAATTGACCAAGTTATGTCTGTCTTTCAGTCATTGCCTAGACAGCCTCGACATGTTAGCTTTCCAGATGACGACGATGAAATTGTCCGTATTAACCCAAGGGAAAGAAACTGGCTCACTGGTTATGAGGATTACCGCCAGGCACCGATTTACCGTAAATACCCAGATACTGAGAATGCTGACTCCTATGTTCGGTTTGCCAAAAGTGAATCTTCAAAACATGATTACAACTACCCTTACGTAGACCACACAGACTTTGGCACGTGCAAGGACTTAAAGGGCCCAGTCATAAACACACAACCTAGTCGGTGCAAGCCCAGGAGAAAAGATGGGGAAAGATCCAGATGTGTATATTGCAGGGACATGTTTAACCATGATGAGAATGGCCGGGGACAATGTCAGGATGCCCCAGATTCAGTCCGAACCTGCATCCGCCGGGTCAGCTGTATGGGATTTGCGGACTGTGTTCTTTACCACTGCATGTCTGACTCAGAAGGAGAATACACAGATGCTTGTTCTTGTGACACAAGCGATGAAAAGTTTTGCCTCCGGTGGATGCTGCTCGTACCTTTGTCAATCATTGCTCCTGGCATGTGCTGTTACCTCCCACTACGGGCTTGCTATAACTGTGGTGTCATGTGCAGGTGCTGCGGCGGCAAGCACAAACCAGTGGGGTGACCATGTACAAGTTCTGTTGTATGTTTCTTGTAACAGTTTGCTAGGAAGTGTTTGATGTGAAACACTCCCAGACTTGGGTGGCATGTGCCCAAGCCCGCTGTACCTAGGCACAGCGATTTCAGTAAACTACTTTTCAGCTTCAGAGAGATGTAATACTAAAAAGTAGCAAGCAGGCATTTAAGCAAATTTAAGCTGTATGATTGGGAGGTGGAGATGGTCTGCTGAGCCATTTTGGCAGTGCAATGTCACCTGTAAATAGTCTTGGCACTTCCAGAAATGTGGTATGCAGGCTCCATATTTAAAGGGGAGTCGGATTATGGGACCTTGCAGGGCCCTGGAATGAAAAGGGTTAATGTGGAACTAATGCATATTTTAATCTGCAACCAGGTATTCTGTGCTTATAACATAGGGTAACAACAGCCCCATAATGCAGTATTGCTATTTCTCTATTATGCCAAAACCAATTTATTTATGCATATGTAGTATTTGATGTCCATTACCATTTCTTTCTTTCTTTTTTTTTCTTCTTCTTCTTTTTATCCCCTCTCTCTTCTGGTTTTTGTATTTTTCTGTCCTGAATAAGTATAGTTAGTAGCTATTCCAGATTTTCTTAATTTATATGGGAAGCATTAAATATAGTCTGTACACTCCTAAGTTACATAAACAAAATTTGCACAGTACTTTTAATTATAGGGATTTTATTTCATGCTGCCATAACAATAAGGCATTTTGAATTTTGCAGTGATTTTATAACCTCCTGCAGCTGTGGGCACCCTATAATCATAGTAACTACAGCGCGGTGTGTTCCCCCTACAGTCATTGTGATGTTATTACTTATATCTTATTGGTAATGGTATGGGATGCCCAATTCTTTCTATAAATAAGTTATTTGTGCTTTATTTCATTTGCATTTACTCTTCATTTTATTGTTTCAGGTCTGTGTGAATCCTTTTTTTTTTTTTCCTCTTTTGTTTTTATAGCAAAACACTAACATATTGATACAGTAGTATGTCAGGCAGACAAAATGTAAAATGGCAGTTGCATAAAAAAAGCTGTTGTAGATAGAACTTATTTTATTCTGTGTTTGTGAAGTTACTCAATCTGTGTTTGTGAAGTTACTCAACCTTTTCATGCAGACGTACCAGGCAGAATGTAGGTATAATTATACACATACAGCTAAAATACTTAGTTCTTACATTAAAGAGAACTTTGTAACATTCACAGTACTCTATGTAAACATATACCTATTTACAGCTTAAGAGACTTTAAACTGTAGTGACTAATTTCTCCACAAACGGAAGACACGTTCCTTTGTACTGCTGTCTTTTGTGATGAGTTCAAAACAAAATGTCCTGCCTCAAACATCACATATTTTAAATGCAGTCTATTTTTGCTATCATTTTTTTTTTTTTTAATCTTTTAAAGAAGATCAAATGTCACAAAATGCACTTTTGTGTTAACTTGATGTTATTTGAAAATTCTCTATTTTTTTTATTTTCCTTTTTCTCCTTGCCCACTTTCTAGGAAGGCTTCTTGTACCGTACTCTCCTTATATTTGTTGCCCAGCATTCAGAGAGAGCTGATTGCTCTGCGCTGGTACCGGATCATTAGAGTTCCTGGGTTATAGCTTCTTTACTACTAATCCTAGTTATGTGTGGCACATTCTAGTATACCATATTATAATAGGCTGCCATTAAATAACACATTTATTATCAATTATAGGTGGTGTGGAAGCTCAAAGCTAAGAAATTAATTGAACATCAGAGGAATCGGTCATAGCTACACTACAGCAAAAGTCCACGCAACGGGTTACAATCAACTAGTCTGGCAATTGGGTAGTGATTGCATAAAAGCTTGAGTACATGACCCCTTTATCTAGGACTACAATATAGTGAAGTGAAGTTGAATTCTATTCCAATGCTAACCACACACATTACAACCCTGTAACTTGTAGAGTATAAGCGATAGGATTACTGTCCACAGGTGGCAACAATATTTCTAGTATCAGAAGGGCCTGTCAGTTCACTCTTAATGCACACAGTCCAAGTGTGGTCACTTTCCCACTAATATTTCGAACATGCCCAATAATTTATCCCATCAATTTCAGTTAGAAAAGATATCACGCATTTGAAGCTATATCGGGCCAGCTGATGAACATCACAGTGTGTGTTTGGTACAAAACGTAAACTTGGAGAAACTTGTAGTTTGTAGTACATACTGATTTTCTTCATTTTTGTTAACTCACATTAACTACATTTTGCAGACATTATGTAGAGCAAATACTCATTTATTATAGAAGAAAAGATACTTGTTTGTGTGTACCCTAGTGCCAGCAGAACCATTGGGAAGGGAACATAAGGAAGTGTATTATACAAGGTAGCTATGTAGCTGGAAAACCTTGGAGGAGGGGTATTCACTTTATCCGGCACCACTCTACTACAAGCATCACAAATTTAGTCTCACCCATTAGATATTGCTGTTACTGTCATTATCAGTGATTTGCTCAGCCGTACATCAACGGTAATTGAATACACTTTAAAATCTAGTGTTGTCTAATAGACATTCCCACCGTTCATTAAAGTAAGAGAAACTTAATACCTGTTTTTTTCTGAATTAGCAAAGACCTTAAAGTGCTGTGCAGTAACCATAGCACTACAAGTACCTGGGAAGTCTCCTTGTTTAAGGCAAATTGCCATCGCGTAATACAGATTGACATCTTTTTGCATGCATTGTCAACCTTGCTAACACACAGCCGCTCACTGGTAGTTTATATGTAAGAGAAGCATTTACATTGTCATGTCTTGAGTGAAAACAAAGTGCCACGATAGCACCAACTAGTAGATAACCTGTGGAGGTTTCATATTAGCGCCATGTTTAGTGGTCTGTAAAATAAAGCTCTACGGTTACCTTCAGTCATAGAAGAAAGCTGGTCCCTCCACCCCCTAACACGGGTAGAGCTACTGAAATACTCCCTCTTAATGCAGCCAATTGAGTGCTGTTAGCCAATAACTGCACAGTCTGTCATTGCAGGCAGTTATTGGCCTAACAGCTTTTCAGCCGGTGCTGCTTAACAGATAATAAACATTGGGGGTCTTAGGTTGTTTTTCATTTTGGCCCCATTCATCTAGCAATTTGTATGCACAACACCTAAACCGGTCATCTAAATTCACTACATGTGCGGACAGCTGCAGCCTGGCAGGAGCTTAGATACATTTATATAAACCATTTTAGTTATTCCAAATATAATTTTACATTTATGGTTTGTTTTGTTTTTAAGCCTTAGACTGCAGTATTTTGACACATTGTCCTGCTTCTCATGTTTTAACACTAATGTTCCTTCACCCAGTATGGCCTATTGTGCATCACGCTGTACTATCCAAGGAACAGAGGTATGGCCCTTACAACTGTGCAATGGTTTCTAAAACATTCTCATTATCAAATGTCTATGTGAAAAGGTATAGAACCGATTGGCACCCTGTGTCTAGCTATTGAGGAACTACAGGTCCCAGCATGTCCTGCCAGCCTGCTAAAGCACTTGTAACTCAGCAACAGCTTAGAGAGCCACATGTTCCACAAGCCTGGTATACAGTATACTGTATATACTGCTGTAATAACAATGCACTTTTAGCATCAGAACCGTGTAGTTTGCAGCTTTGGTACATATAGACAAAACATAACACTTAAATTGTACTGCGCTCATTAATGTCCTGTAAATAATAGGGATGTGGAAACAAAAGGAAAGCTTACTTTTTTTTTGGGGGGGGGGGGATCTTTTTTTTTTTTTTAACAAAAAATATATTGCGAGAGTAGCCAAATAATTTTTGTATCTTAAAAATAAAATATAATTATATATATATATATCTTGAGATAGCTCTAGCTTACTAGCATAGTACAATCTGAATAATATGAGGCAATTGGGGACTGGCTTCCTAAAGTTGGCATTTCTGTTCCTGCCATAACTTCTCCTTGCAGTAAATAGCCAGCAGGTGCGTGCCTTTCCCCCTTCCTCTAATTGCACATTGACACTAGTCTTAAGTAAATTTTTTACAGCAAGTAGATTTGATTTGAATCATGATTTCCCATTAATAAAGTAACTGCATAGAGAAGTTCCTTTTAACTCATGTATTGCCGAAGTGGTTTTGTTTTGCTGCGCATCACAGGTCCTGTAATATGAAATTGGATTCTTTCATGTGGATGTGGTTATGCTGGTGTTTAAACATTTAACCTATGTTTAGGCAGCATGTGTGTCTCCAGCTGTTCACCTACTTCTTCCCACATGTTATACCAGTGGGCGATCCACATGTTGCCTGCTTCTACATTAACACTTTAGCTGCCAAAGTGAAGAGTTTTTTTCTTTTCTTTTATTTCCCCTATGGCTTAGGTCACTGAGGAAATGCATTTGCTGTATTGTGTTTTAGAGTTGCAGACTTCATTGGTCCCTCTCACAACTGTACCAAATACAGCGGTCTTTGGTAGAGGTACAGTACAGTGCACATGAAAGGTGCACGTTCTGTTCTTGGTGCATGTCCTACGGGGAAGTGAGAACAGCAGCACAAACAAAACTTGCTTACAAGTGCGAGTGGGTAAAATCTCCCTATGTTTAACCATATATGTCCTGCTTATACAAGATTTTGAAACTTAAAAACTAAGGGGTTGATTTGTCAAATGGAGAGACAGGCATTGCCTATAGCAACCAGATTCTGGCAACCATCTTTCTAACCTGTTTTGCAAAATAAAAGCTGGAATTTTGTTGATGTTAAGTAACACCTCCACTTTTCTTGTTTTGTTTGGGATTTGATTGTAAATCTACCCCTTAGTGTTTTGAACTAAAAAAAAATAAAAAAATATTCCAAACATTCATGCGCGCCATTAAAAAGTTCATTAAAAAAAAAAAAGGAAACGGAAAACACTAAATGGATTAGATTTTTGGATTGTCGTCAGCATTTGTACCAGAATATTCTCTTCAGTATTCCCATAGTATAAGAGACATTGTTTGTCAATTGGTTTCCAGAAGGGTTACCTGAAGGAATGACAACCTTTGGCACTACAGTGATTGCCTTGTTGGCATCTGCCATGGAGCTCAGCCAGCCACTTGTTTAGTTTAAAAAAAAGGTCATACTTTAAAAATAAAACCTTTTCCTACAAATAATATAATGGAGGAAATAAAGTGTCAAAGACAATCAAATTTTGGGAGATGCACCCTATCGCCTAAATAGCCGTCATTTAGACCTGGAATGTTAATGCTGCTGATACTCATGTCCATAGCCAACGCTTTGGCCTCCCTGTTGCTGCTCTCAACACAAAAGGTAATCGGACCGTTTGGAAGATGTTTAGAGCTTGAGGGGGAACGTTTTATATATATATATATATATATATATATATAATCCGTGAGCAGAGTTCTTTAACTTTTAATGTGGGCTATAAGTTGACCAAATGGTTTGTGTTCCACAGAAAGAACATTGAATATTCTATTCCTTTTAAACACTTTGTCTGGTCCTCACTCTGATCAGAGACCCTTTTTTTTATTTTTTATTTCTATCTGTGGTAAGGGATTAACCTCTTTGTTCACGGTTAGTGTCTTGAACATATGTTTTTTTTGTTTTTATTTTCTTTCTTGCAGCTATTGCTCACATTAACAAATGAAAGTGCCTAAACAGTATATTCATTATGTATCTGTATACTAAAAAGTAAAACATGTTGTAGTAATTTTTTATAAGCATTTTTACTTGTGTAAAAAAAGAAAAACAAAAAAGCCTATACATACAAGTGTAATGATGTACATTTTTAGTTAACTTTTTTAATTGTTTCTAATATGTATGATCAACGTAGTTACTGCTTTACCATGTAAATACAAATACATAATATGAAAAATGTTTGTCTTAAGTTACTTTTTATTGACAAATCTCAAATGTTTGGTGACTATTAAGTTTATGTACAAATGTATAGTAATTTTAGGTGCCTCTTCTATTGGCAACATGTACTGAAGTTGCAATAAAGTGTAAGCACTCTGACTTAAAATATATTCTCGTTATTTCCAATGCATGTATATATATACCACCATATAATAAAATGCAATCTGTAAGTAGGAAAATTTTATAGGACTTTAAACAGCTTAATGTTTAAGCAGACTCAGTCTTGTAGTCTGAAGAAGTTATGAAAGTTCACTCAATTCAGCAGGGACCTCTATTATGCAGATAAGAAGTTCCTTCCACTAGGGATGGGGCTTGTTGCAGGTGGCGTTTCTTAAGTGACCTCCCTTAGTGTGCTGTTGAACCTATTTACAATAGAATGCTTAGGAAAAGGAGTAGTCAGTAGTACCTGGAATCATTCTTCCCATTTTGATGTTTAGTGCTCCATTCATGATAAACTATTTTATGTAGACCATGTCTCCAGGTTTCAGAAGATGGTAGTTGACATCCTGTGTGGGTAGTGAGGTGTAAATTGGGAAATGTTTTTCTTTTAAAAAAAAAAAAAAGGACAAATGGTAAGGTATTCGGACCTGATATCTCTTCAACTTGTTTTTAATTGTTCCATTACATCTTTGCAAGTAGAAGGGGGATGCGTACTTGCAGTTTTATCTGCAAAAGCTGAAATATTTTTTCTGTTGTGTGAAATGCATCATTTTGCTGGTAGATAGAATTTATCTATACAGAAATTTTCTGTAAATATTTTGTATGCCCTTTATTTAGCACAAGGCTAAGCAGCTAATTTTTTTAAGCAGTGATTTTGGCACATTGGTCTGCCAGTTGCACCTACCCAGATCCCTTTCTCGATTTGGGTGTGACTCGCTACATCCAGTCTTTTTTTTCTATCTTTCTCTTTAGGAGCACATCTGTGGTTCAAAAAAATGTTTCATTAAAAAGAGAGTGTATTACTTGTGATGTGATTAATGCAGCAAAACATTTGGTGACTGCTAAGTTGGCATCCATGGTAGATTTGTCACCTAGGACATTATCTTTATGTTCTTTACTTATTTTTAGTGTTGAAAGGGTGTGCTTGTGATTTAAGTCCAGATATCTGTTTGGTAAGGCTCTAACATCTGAACTACTTTAGTGCAATGGGTTTGCTATAATATGTGAGGATATTGTGTAGTTCTATAAGGCCCCAAAGTCATGAACTACACCAAAGGCATATCCGAAATATGTAGATGTATAGTTTGACTTTTGATTAGTATAGCAGACTTGCAAGGTTGTGTGTTATCATGCTAACATGAACATTAAGGTGATGCCAGTAAGGTTTATAATAACTTTCATGGCTTGCTTTGTTGGTGATCAACAATCATGGGACACATTCCATTATGCAAAATGACTGTTGGACATGAAGTAGCAAGATCATTAAGTTTAATAATGTTAAATTACATGAGTATAAGGTCTATTTCCCATTTCATTATCTTAAATTGTGCTTAGTACTGCGTATATTTGTAAAACAGTAGGCTGTGAACAAAATGAGGAAGTAAAAGCAGATGGTAGCCTAAAACTAGGCCGCTGGATTTATCTACTAATAATAGAGCAGCTGCCATTGCTCATAGCCATCTAGGTAAGGCTGCTGCTACAGGATCAAAAGGAGCACTATGATTATCAACAGGTCTCTGTATCTGAGTATGTACTCTTGATGCAAGAACAAACTGTTCATGGCAAAATTATAAAAATATTTTTTTTTTTTTTTTTTTTTTGTAAAGTCTGGTAAGCTAAACTCCTTAGTCTCTGATATACATATGACTGAGACTAAAGCTGTCTGGATAGCTAGTTAAAAGTTACAAATCTCCATAAGCAATATTGTAGTAATTTGCTGCTGGTGATCAGTTTACAAATACCTGCTTCTGTATTTTGCAGCATACTTCTCTAGTTGTTACAGTTCTAGAACAAGAAATTCCCTAGTGCTGAGGTCATTCCTGCTTCAATATTATGTAAAAGCTACCGGATATCACAGTGTGCAGTACTTGTTGGGAGATCTGTTCTCCTGGTTGTCTCCTTATACCTGTTTAGGTGACAATGCATATTCCATTCTGTAAATTAAAGGAAATCTTGGCTAAAATTACCATAACATTTATTAGGTATAAGAAAACATACTAACTTGCAGTTATGTTGTTAAAAGTAATTTAGCTCTCGCTAAGGGGCTATGTCATCCATGCAGTAATTGAAGCTGCGATTTAACCCAGCTTCAACAAAGCCTTCTAGGCTTTGCAGAGCCCCCACCGGGTTAAAGCACATGCACAGAAAATATTGTTTCTAAATGAAGCCCCATGAATGAAGTGTTAGGTGTCTTTGTTCATTTTCTTTACTGGCAAAGGAGTATGTTTACTGGGCTCTTGGTGTTTATCATGTCCTGATCAGTCAGTGCAACCATTACAGTTACTAGGGTGGTCTTCTGTTTGCCGGCGGTCGGGCTCCCGGCGCTCAGTATACCGGCGCCGGGAGCCCGACAGCCGGCATACCGACACTTATTTTCCCTCATGGGGGTCCACGACCCCCATAGAGGGAGAATAAAATAGTGTGGCGCGGCGAGCGCAGCGAGCCCGCAAGGGGCTCATTTGCGCTCGCCAAGCTGTCGGTAAGCCGGCGGTCGGGCTCCCGGCGCCGGGATGCTGGTCGCCGGGAGCCCGACCGCCGGCCAGCCGTAGTGAACCCCAGTTACTATGCTTTTCTCAGTTTCAAGTTAGAGGGGATATTGTTGTAAGTCTGGGAAGTAGAATAGTGGAGTCCACTAGAAATGTTAGTGCATATCACCTAAGTAATTTGGCCTAGTGGACCATAGTTTTTTGAGATGCCTTAAAAATGTAATTTGAGTGACAAGAACTAGTCTCCCTTTTTCTTTCAGCCAGTTTGAATTGAACATGCTGTGTCTTATGTTTTGGTTATGACTTGCCTTTGCAAGCTCCTATGTGAATGCAGTTCGCCACATTCAAAAGTTCATTGTTACATATAGAAACATGCTGTATACCGTTTATTGATTTCCTAAACAGAACAGGAAAAACAGGCATGCAAATTTTAATGTTTAAACGAATAAAAGGCTAATTCTATTACAACTTTAAAACAGCCAGTTCAAAGTCCCAGCACAATAATTACTGGAAGTGGGACTGTGCATGTGTGGAGGTGCTGCAAGACGCACAAATAGAAGCGTTTCTCCTCCAAAATACTCCAGTATCATGCTCTGCAAGATTAAACTAATGATGAAGGTTTTGATGGCTGAGAAATTAACCCTTTTATTGTGTTTTATTTAAGCATTGTAAACTTTACACAAAAGAGCAGTGAAACAATACAGAAATACAGGTAGTACAGTGGTATGCAACAGTATGTCTCAAATCTATTTGGCAGTAGGTCATAAATAAATCGCAACATGGGATACTGAAAACAGTAAGCAATATGAGGAATGACAAAGTACAAGCATTCAGAAAGGCCCCAGCTGCAAAACAGACAATAAGTTAATGGTCCTCAACAAACACGTCAGGACTGGGGGCAGGTGCAAAAAGTGTTGTGGCAGTAACCACACTACCTTAGTGAAAGGCATCACAGTTAGCAAGTGTGCCAAAAGCATAAGGAGATTCCAGCCAATTATGGCATTTCTACCTAAATACACGTGTTTCTCATGACCAAGGGGGTAATTCAGATTTGATCGCAGCAGCAAATTTGTTAGCAGTTGGGCAAAACCATGTGCACTGCAGGTGTGGCAGATATAACATTTGCAAGAGAGTTAGATTTGGGTGGGTTATTTTGTTTCTGTGCAGGGTAGATACTGGCTGCTTTATTTTTACACTGCAATTTAGATTTCAGTTTGAACACACCCCACCCAAATCTAACTCTGCAAATGTTATATCTGCCCCCCCTGCAGTGCACATGGTTTTGCCCAACTGCTAACAAATTTGATGCTGCGATCAACTCTGAATTAGGCCCCAAGGGTATTGTTAACCAAGGTCAATCAATCTTTCAGAAAGGGACCTGAGGGAGCCATTAATGCCTGGTCTACACTATACATACTTTACTCAGCATACGCATGTTAACAATGTATTGATTAGTATATTTATCAAGCACATCTTGATCCAGGACATTTGAGTACACACCCCTGAAAGACAGCACCCCAACATCTTTTTCCCAGAAGGCAGCAACTATAGACTGTCCCACCAGAGATGCCTAAATGTCTCATCGGGGACAAACATTTTGCACCCTGAGAAGTCAGTCTCCTCGCAAACCTAGAGAGGTACACAGGCTTTAGATATGTTTTATGGAGAATAAATAAGTGAATCTACTAGAAGTGAGCCAATACAGTAGAGTCCTGAGGACTGCAGAGCTCCACCATCCACTCCTCATTTGTATAGGAGCCCGCATTTCCATCCCAGCCCCATCTCAGCAGGGGCTAAGACATCCACATGATGAGAACTATGAATTAATAAGTACATAATAGAACATTTTCAGCAGCTAAATATAAGCAAAACAAAATTTACGGGGAGACTTGACAAACACAGGTGGTTCAGTCTGGACCTGTGCTTGGAGAGCATGGGGGTAATTCAGACTACATCGCAACAGCGATCGCAGTCTGAATTTTTTAGTGGAGTGCGGGCGCACTGCACGTGCACACCCTGGAAGCCCAGTGAGATGCTAAAAGCACCTGAGGGCTGTGATCGCCTCTGCCTGATCGACAGGCAGAGGAGGTTGCAGGGCACGATGGGGCATACCAACGGCATCAGAATGCAGTTGGTGGGGTGTGGTCTGGACACCGCAGGCGTGTCTGGACTGTTATGGGGCGGGCAGGGGCGGCTGCTAGGTGAGCTGTTTGAAGCCCTGAGGACAGAGTTTAAGAAACACTGACATAGATCAAATAACAGTTAAGTTTAATAAAGTTCACTTATCAACACCAAGGGGTAAATTTGCTAAGATGGGAGTACTATTTAAGATGGGATGTTGCCCATAGCAACCAATCAGATTCCAGGTATTATCTTCTAGAAGATGCTAGATAAATGAGAAGAAGAATCTGATCGGTTGCTAAAGGCAACATCCCATCTTAAATAGAACTCCCATCTTAGTAAATTTACCCCCAAGTTTAGAGAAGATAAATAACTATAAAATCGTAAACCCCTAAGTAAAAAAAAAAAATAAGGGGCAATGTTGGAAATCATTCAGTAGTTTAGGTTGAACCACCATCAAATCTAATTTAACTCTACCCGTCAGTGTTAAAGGGAGTTTATGCCAAGCTTGCATACTAGATCAAAAATACGAGTATTCTAACTGGGTGGACATTCAGATAAAAGTCAAGTGTGTAGGAAATACAAAGATATTCAAAGCGATCTACCAAACTAGGTCTAGTTGAGGAGAAATAGTTCCAACCCCTCAGGGGAAGAATGTGAGACATATCCCAATTAATGTTAAGCCCTGAAAATTGCTTGAAGTTATTAACCAACTGGAGGACGATCAACAGATTAAGTATTCGAGTCAGAAAAAGTAAAAGATCATCTGCACATAGTGCAACCTTATCCATTCTATGTTGAAGGCAGAGTCCCCTTTATGTTCAAATGTGCACATAAGTTATATGCTAAGGTTTCAATCACAATGGCAAAAAGTGAGGGTGACAATGGACATCCCTGCTTGTACCCCAAGAAAGAACAAAAGAAGTTGAGACAAAGCCTTTAATGAGAACACAAGCTGTAGGTATAACTGCACCCTACTGAGAAACGCCAAATTGCACCATACTTTCCCATTAGAAAAGCCATTCCACAGATGAAAACTTTTGCAGCATCCGGGGATACTACAACTGCCGTGTCCTATTCCTAATGGAGCAGCTTGAGATGTAAATAGCCATCTGAGGTTTACAGAATTGGACTGACCTGGCATGAACCCTGTGTGGATAATGGAGATGATGACTTGGAATCAGATGTATGGCCAGGATCTTTGGTAGAATATTAAATCAGTGGGAAGAAAATATATTTATTGACTGAGTTTCAATTTCATTTCAATTAAACACCCTCTTTCACAGTCACACTCTGGGCCTGATTCTGATATGGTTGGTATTGCACAGTCGCAAGAACGCCTCCTGCCAGCATCTGCAATCCAAATATGAATCAGGCCCAATATTGATACCCCTTTTCCACTAGCTTTAAAAACATGGGTAAATGCGCGGGGGCGCGCATTTACCCGTGTTTTTTCCTAGTGGAAACTGCCCCCTCTGCAAATTCCCGGATCAAGTAATTCGGGAATCCTACCCGGGTATCTTGCCAGGTTGTACACGTGTTCAACCCGGGTTGGTGAGCGCTGTGGGAAAGGGAGCTGTAGCACGGGTCGCAGCCGTGTCAGGCTCCCAGCTGCGACCCGTGCTACAGGTGGAAAAGGGGTATGAGTGACACAGATACTCAACAAGTAAATGTTTTTTTGTCAGTATTTGGCAATACTAAAATGAGTGCCTCAGACATCGATGGAGGGAGTCTTAGAGCCTCTTTCACCTCCTTCCTGCATCTGCGATGTGATCTCATCTGCAGCGGCAGACTGAGTAAGCCTGAGCTTACTCAGGCTTGCCGTCGCAGGTGGACTTGTGAGGCCAAGGAAACTGCATCCACGACGCAGTCCTTGACCTTACCACATCCGGAAAATGTGGGCAACACGCCCCCATTTTCTTAAATGCCGACCGCCCCCTCCCTCCGAAACGCCTCTGCCTGTCCATCAGGCAGAGGTGTTCACATTTTGCTGAGATCACAGGACCCATTCTGCACCCAACCATCGGAGAAATGCAGTAAGGGATCACCCCCTTAATTGATTATATAAATCAAATGGAATATAAAACATATTATCCTTCTTAAAAGCTCAAGGGGGGATACTATCTGATCCCAGGGAATTTAACCCTCAATAAGGAACAGAGGGCCATATCTATTTTCCCCAACTTAATGGGAACATTTAAATGTGTCCTAGCTTCTCTGGGTAGAAAAAACATGGATATATCATCAATGTACCCCCCTCAGAATTTAGATAAATAAATAGCCTTATAATAGTGGAGGAAAATCTCAGCAATATCAGGAGTAAGGGATTGTATCCCAACCCATCCAGAGTAGCTGGGATTATTGCACTGGCTACTTCTGCCCTCACTCATACCCCTTTCAGAAAGCACAAATAACCCGGTATCGACCCGGTATATTGCCTGGTCGAAGCGGGTCGCTGTGAGGTGTGAAAGGGTCACTCCCGAATTCCTGGGTCTCTTGACCCAGTAATTCAACCCGGGAATAAAGAAGTTATTCCCGGGCTATTACCGGGTCAGGTGCAGTGTGAATGGGTTACCCGGGTCAATGTGACCCGCTACCCATTCACAGCATAGGAAGAGGCGGCGCACAGATGATCTCTTCTCGCAGTGCTGCCGCCGCGGTCCCCGCCCCCCATCACAACCCGACCCGGAAGCCAGTTCTCTTGGTCCAATGCCGGGTTGCATCCAGGAAGCACCCGTTTCCAATTCCTGGGTGTGACCCAGCATTTGCGATCTGAAAGAGGTATAAATGAGCCAGGTAGCTACCATTCCTGTCAGCAGAGATATCATGAATAGACAACAAAAAAAAATTATGATCAGTCTTCTCCAGGAAGTGGTCATTCCACTCTTCCTGGGCCTCAGACCAAAGCAGCTTGGATGAGTCCAATTTACCTATGGGGTAAGCTTGCTCAAAGGCTCTACACTGGGCTTCTAGCTTCACCTCCTGACACCGTGACAAAGCCTTCAATTCCACAACTCTTTTATTCAAAGTGTCTCTCAAATAGGACTTAAAGACTGAGGGATTACGTTTGAAAAAAAGTGAAACAAAGGAGAAATTAGCCCTTAATGTCATCTATACACGTCATATTCTGAATAGAAAGTAAACCATCATGAAAGCTGTTCCATCAATTCAGATAACACTTTTTAGTCTTGCATCATTATTGAGAAGAGAGATATTGGAAGGTGGCATTTTCCTTGGGGAGTACAGCTTGTATGCATAAGTAGCCTCTAATCATAGTGTGATAGCGGAAGAGGGTATTTGTGAGACTTGGTGGGAAGGGGGGATTCAGTTGTGGGCAAATTGCATTTAAATGCCGGCAACGACAGCCCGACTCACAACCATTGCTCAGCTGATTTGCAACTGAATTTTTTTTTTAAAGCAAAATCTGGTTAAACAGACACGGAGTGATTATTAAACTTGAGAGGTCTTTGTAGCCGGATAGGATGCTGGAAAGTGTACAGATCTCTGAAGTGCAACAGGCGAGCTATGAACGTCCTGGATGAGGCTCTAGGCCAGAGGCGGTCTAGTTCAACCAAGAAGTATAGAGATGAGAGAATGGAAGGGTAGCCCTATTTTGAAATCTTGTGGGTCCCAAAGCCATACTTACTCTCCGTCCTTTCACTGTGGCTTCTATTCCAACAAATGCACTACCTGTGGGATGTTTGCATGTTGTCTCTGTGTTCTTTTGTGTTTCCTCTGTGTGTTTAAGTTGTAATGAAGTTAGGCTGTAAACTCAACTGGGAAAGTGTCTGATGTTAAGGAGTACACATCGTCTATAGAGATCTTTGTAATATGTTGAAAGTGTTATTCACTGAGGGGGATAGGCGAAAATTTGTGTTTTTGGAAGGTACGTGGTGTTATTTTTATGGAATTTCACTCTTACGAACTTTTACAAATTTGCTGTTACTGTAAAAAAAAAAAAAAAAAAGTAAATGCTTTTTTTTTTTTTTAATTATCTTTTATTTATTTTTTCCTCCCCCTCATTTTACCCTGTAAAACAATAGACAGCCTGGGGGTCAAGTGTCTATTTATATGAATTGAAGGGATAATGAGTATTTGAAACTTCATCATTAACATCTGTTATCCATACACACAATCTCAACCCTCCAAAGCCTATTTATGTAGTGGTTAATGTAAGCCTCCAAGCCAAAACTATATAACAAAACAACCACCCCACTTCAAATGAGTTGTTTATATGTCAGATAATTGCATATTCCTACAGCCATCATGATTCAGACTTAACTGGCAGATTCCCAGCCTGCTGCTTACATAATTAGGCTTTCTATTTCCTTTCTGGTGGTCAAGTGTGAGCACCAGCTGTCTGTACCATCTTACCCATATATAGATCGAGGCTGTTTTTGGGCTTCACCCGGCACATGACTGTAATATTTATATTTAAGTACTGTAGTTTCATTACGACAATTCTATATAAGACAGTATTTTGCTAAATATTCTTTGGAAACCCTACATTTTTTAAATAATAGAATCTTAGGTCACAGGCAATCCAATAGGAACCTAAAAATCTTTTCCTTAGCCAAGTTTCCGACAGAAGAGAGCTGGCAGACCCCTCTCCCCAACACTCCTGGCCTTTCTCATCTTATCAGTAGTTATCTATTAGATTGAGCCATCTACTGCGTATGATTATTCCTTAAGATGCTAACACACACATGCGATATTACAAGCGATATAGCTTATATTCACCCTTCTGAGCGATATCATTTGTACTATCGCCCAGTGTGGTATTC